>NC_048218.1:55494948-55628302 GCF_002007445.2 Ailuropoda melanoleuca
CATTTACAATATGTTAAACAGTGTATTAAGCATTTTATGTACATTTTCTATTTCTCAAATAACCCTTTGAGATAGTGGTGTGCTAGAGCTGATTTTTACGAGCTCATGAGAGTTCATCATTACATTTACTATGGAGTTCATTGTTGCTTTGTTAGTGACAGTGATTACACAAAGGAAATTGGCAAATACTACCAATTAGGGCTCCCTCTGACCCCTAAGAAAGTTACTTGTTAAACATTTGCTAGCACACTATTGGTATTATTAGGTCCCTTTTGGAATGGAGTGACATGTGTGATGGGGTGGGTTTTAATTAACTTGCTGATGGCCACACAGATAACAGCAGCCAACTAGAAATTTCAGAATCCAGGTCCATGTACAATGTCTACCATTACACTGGTCAGGATGTGTGGTGCTGAACTGACCTTGATTATTCAGGCATGTGGAGATAGTTAAAAAGAAGGGGGAGATCATGTAATATTAGATAATTCTAGTTTTAAAAGCAGTGTTTGAATGTTTAATTTTTTAATGTTTGGGCTATTATCTAATTAGACATGCAATAATTCCCTTGCTGCTCTTCCTTTTGCACTTGGAATTTATGTGTTAAAAAAAAACCCACAATGGAAATGTTAGATGCATTGTGATATCTGCATAGGAAATTTCTTACAGAGCTCCTTGTAATGTTCTTACCTGGAAATGAGGTAAAGGGAGAGTCATGCCCTTTATGCTCTGTTAGGCAGAATTTGGGGCTAGCATCAGTGAAGAGGTAACTTCATTTGACCACTAAAATGTTTTGGTTCCTAGCATTACTAAATGTGGCCTCACAAAGTTACAGAGAGCAATAGAGTCAATCTATTGGGGCTCCATCTCATGACCATGACCTGAGCCAAAACCGAGATTTGGCGCCTTGACTGACCAAGCCACCCAGGCACCCTAATCAGGTACTATTTTAAATTATTTATAAGTTTTAACTCCTTTAACCTTCATAATAAACGTATTTTAAGAATGTAATGAAAAGGGGTGCCTGGGTGGCTCAGTCAGTTAAGCGTCTTTCTTCAGCTCAGGTCATGATCCTGGGGTCCTAGGATCAAGCCCCACATCAGGGTCCCTGCTCAGCAGGGAGATTGCTTCTCCTTCTGCCTCTGTCCCCCCTGCGCCCCCCGGCTTGTGCTCCCTCTGCTTGGGCTCCCTCACTCATGCTCTCTCAAATAAATGAATAAAATCTTAAAAAAAAAAAAAAAGAGGCCAGAAGAGATAAACCTAAATGATTCAATCAGGTGTTAGAAAGCTAAGAGTAGGAACAGGTGTCTTACCTGTCTCACCTCTCTTATTTTACATGGTTTTATTGCTCTTGTAGTGAAAACCATGATTGTAATGCTAAGGAAAGGGTTTAGGAATTCCTAAGCCAGAATGTTCCCCAGGAAGAGGAAAGTTGCCAGTTTTTTTCGTCTCCCCAATCTTGCCATCATAGCTAAATCACTCCTGAAGTCTAAGTGGGGTTCAGCTACCTCACTACAAAAAAGTATTTTAGTACACAGCAACAGTATTCATAAAATGTTCAAATTAAAAACTTCATTTATCTTTACTTGAGATTTTTCCCTCTCAGAGCCAAGAGAAAGGTCAGAGTAGGCAAGCAGAAGAGCCATGTTTATATTAGGCGTTCCTTTCATTTCACTCCAGACCATTATGAATGCCCAGCGCCAGCTGAACCCATGACCAAGTCGAGACAAAAGAGGGCTCATTATTAGAAAGACCAGAAGTCTAAAAGACAAAAGAGATTTTAAAAAGTTATTCTTGCCATAGACATTTTTTCCTATTTCATTCTACTCTATTCCAATCTATTCCCTGTGGAACTGCCGATTCTCAGACAAATGAGCCATCTTTCACACACCATTAGCATGGCACCAAAAAAAGGCAGAAGGGCATTTCATAGAGAGAGATGACAAGAGGATAGCATTATTCTTTTTGTTTCTTTCTATGAAGCTTGTAGGAGGGTAATTCCACATTTCTTGAGGAAGAAAAGAAAAAGTCAGAGATGTTTTGTAGATATATTCTATTCTGGATCCCAAAAAGAAATAAAAACAAATCTAATGAATAAGAACTGAAGGGCGGAGAATGTCTTCCCTTTCTTTTTCTTTGTAGATTTTAATCTTGCTGAATCTATCCAATATTGACCAATTCATTTCTAGTTTTTCTTTTAATCACGTATCTCCTGCATTTTACACTAATTGTATCTGATAATTTGGGACTAATTTCCATTTAATTGGCACTAGGCAACTGATGTCAACTCCTAATTAGTTTTCCTAGATGGAAGTAGAATGCTACAACTCGAGGGATAGAATCTAGAGAGTATAGCCATGCTGATTTTTCCTCCTCTGCGTCAAGTCCTTTTCACTTACATGTGCAGACTCTTTCCTGCCTCTTACCATTGGAAAGAGGACTACAAAAATTATTTAAGCAAAAAGGACATTTACAAAAAGGACATCCTAATGATTTTTAAAAAGCTATTTGTAACTATAATTTAATCAGAAGGAAATTGTTATACAATATTAGGCAAACAAAAGCAACATAAAAGTTTTATTTATGATTGGTGTTGAACTTTATGAAACCTCATAGAAAAAAGTAACACTGGATGAAATATACCAAATGTTAATAGCAGTTGCCTCTGGGTAGTAAAATTATGAAAGATTTTTTTTCATTCTAATATTCTAAAATTTTATAGAGTGCTAGGATTGCTTTGACATGCAGTTAGAAGTTGAAAAAAAAAACACCCCACTAAAACAGTAATTTGCTAATGATTCCTTGGCAAGTTTAAGAGGCAATTCTTCATTTTCATTCCAAGGAATGAAACATTTCTATTTAAAAAATATCTTTGGGCTTATACAATGTCCTACAAATAGAAAAATTCAAATGACATTCTTACCTTAAAACAATAAGTGTGAAATAGATATTTAATGAATAATATATGTCAGAAAATGATATATATAAATACGTATGTGCAGGAATTAGAAGTCCAGTGAAGGTAAACACCATAAGAAGAGCAACAAATGATAGACAATTCCAGAATCTGCATTTTCAGAAGAAAAAATGAATGTAGTTAATTACAGTTAACTAAACTAACACATTTATCATAAGTCTTATTCATGTGAGGCACTGTGGTAGGCCTAATCAAGAAAATAAAGATGAATAAGGCATTTACCCACACTCAAAGGGCTTATAATTTAACTGGGGAGAAAGGAGCAGTAAGGCAAATAAACAAATAATTCTAAAGCAACTACATTTAAATTAGTGTCTTTCTTTGGGGATTGATTCTGAAAACATGTTTTGGTTCATTCAGGCATCATGGTTCATGTAGCTTGAAAATCCTGGTTGTGAACACCTTGTATCATTAGGAAAAGCTAAAATTATTTACACAGTGATAGAATTAAGGCTTATTCTGAAATCTAGCTAGCACTTAGAAGATGTGAAATAATCCTTTATTCAAACGAATGCCCTTTGTAGATTCTCCATTTAGAATTTGTGAGCATATGTACATTCAAGTGCCCAAGAGCCCAGGAAAACTCTACATCACTCCAAAGTGCATGTTCTCATCTGCTACAGGCAAAGCAATTTGGAAAAGGACACTCAATTATACCAATATTGGTCATGTTTTGGTGTTGGGACCATAGGGGGCTATTTAAAATTAACTTCTTTTTATCATCCTATATATTTCCTGTGTTGAATGTCACAATATTATGTTAGTAACAAAATAAATTGAAAAGATTAAAAGGGCACATGAACACCACTTTAGGAGATGAAGATGGCTTAGTTTAACCATATGCTGTCAGACTGTCCCTGAAACCCTGAAAAGGAATGATTGTCCCTTCGCCAGAAAAATGGATTTGCCAAAAACCAGATCCAATACTAAAAACAACTCTTTCTCTGTTATAGTAATATGAATTTTCAGTTCTGAACAGTATTTAAAGATGCACAAATACCTAGGCCTTATCAGAGAAAAATTAAATGTAAAACATCTAGCCTAGGAAATATTAAGTCAAATCCTTCAAAAAACTGTTTCTGTGACCAAACTTAGGTTAATTACTGTAGGTTGTGAATTATCATCCCTTTCTTGCATATGCATGGCCATGCTTTTAATACTGTTAGCTTCTGGATTTAAATTCTGCATCCAACGTTAACTTGGAGGGAAATACACAAAGATATATTTTATGACAATTGTGTAATTTTTGTGTTTTTTTATCCTCCTTTTGACTTCACTATCAAAAGCAAATCCAATCGTTGCAGCATATGCATAGATACCCGGCCCCAAAAAAATCCCTCAAAGCATTATACCCACCTACCCACACAATTAATGAAATCCCTTGTGAACATTGAGTAGGATAATTCAATCAATTGAATGGTGAATGTGAACTACTATCATACTTTTCTCCTCATTTAACAATTACATAACTGAAAAATTTTCCTAACATTGTGGAAAAATCCTGCTGAAAACCAGATATAACAGTCTCATTAAATGAGCATAAGATGTAATCAAATGAATTAAGCAACAAATATGGAGGAGCTGTCAAGACCCTTTCATATGTTGTAGAAATTAATGGGAGAAACCTGACGAGGGGGAAACCAGATTCTTTAAGGAATCAGTTCATCAAATTCAAAGTGGGTGTGAGCTGAGCAACCAAGCTCCAACCCAGCTAATGGATGTGTGCATCCTTGTGCGTGGGTGTGTGCACGTGTGTTTGCAATAAGTCAGGCACGCTGCAAAAGAGCTTCTGACTTTTTTTTTTTTTTAAGTCCTTCTCTTTTATTTGGGGATCATGAGTATCCTAATAAATCTAAATCTTCTATGTAGCAAAGCGTCACAACCCTGTCTGTATCTAAGGGTCATCAGGGGAGAATTTTTTTTTAAATTTTAAAAATCAGAAGTCCTATGCACTCGTGATTTTGATTCAACAGATCCAGACAACTGTATTATTTTTATTCCCCAATGTTGCACAGCCAGTAGCCTAGAGAAATGACATGACCTTATGGACAGAATGTTGTCGGGATGTCAATTTGCCAGGAATAAAAGATTATGCAGGCTGGCTGGGAAGTAGTTTCTTTCTGGGAATTTCTTTCTAGAAAGGTGATGTATAAATAGAAGCATGAAAGAAGTAAGGCATCCAGTCTGCCAGCATGGAGGGGAATTTCAGGAGCAGAAACACAAGGACAGAAGTAGCACAAATAGGGAGCACGTTTGGCAAGTCTGAGGAATAGCAGAGTGACCTGTATGGCTAGGGAAGGGTCAGTGAGGGTTAGAGTGGTGGACATGAGGGGGACATAGGGCTCTGTTTTGCCATTAAAACAGCTTTCACCTGCAGCCAGAAGAGATGAGAAGTTAGTAGATGGTTTTAAACAAAAGAAATGATCTGGCTAAGGAGGAAGTGAGGCCGCTGAGGATCAGTAAAAGATCATAGGATTGACACAGTGTAGTCTGTGTGATTACAGAACTGTTTGAATTGGGGTCCAGGAGGCTATAAGCTAGAAGCATGGTCGATGATACACCTCTTCTCTTAGAAAGTAGCAAGGACCTGTTGCTGATTGCTGTAGGCTATAGGAGGATTTACTATTGTTATCCTAGATTTCCACTATCTTGGAGAGTAGGAGTTGACACATGTCATATTTTACACAGTAAGATTGTTGCAATTGAGATTATGAAGTGGTCATTTACTGGGTGGCTTAAGCAAGGTGGTAAACATGCTCATAGGAGGAGAGGAGGTCCAGGAACTGAAAGGTGGAGTAGAAGGGTCAACTGTGTGGATATTGACTGGCATCACTAAGAATGGTGATGGAGTAATGGTGCTGCAGACAGTCACAGTGAGAGGGGGGCCAAAATCTTCATGAAATGGAGAGTGTGATTCAGGGCTCTAGATATAACTACGACCAAGAGGGTGGCAGATGGTATAATGTTATGCGATGAGCTTCAAAACTGGGTTTTTCTAGGGAAGAATGATAAAGAATGACCTAGAAATGACTTTGAGGTACAGAGAGATCATCTACCTCAACTCTAAGCTCAGTAGTACCAGGTATGTGGGTGAGAAAAACACAACTTTTAAGGAATGCAAGGGAAGTAATGTCTTCAGGGGAGATCCAGGTGTCAGAGCAGAAACAGTCTTCAGAATCACTTCCCAAAGACAGAGTTGAAACACATAACATTTTTAATTCTTCCTCCAACAATTAACTGTGGCAAGTAATTCTGCCCAGCTGCTGGTACAATTGACTTCCACTGTAACTGACATGCAATTTTAATAAGTGCTCCAAAATTCTGTAAGATTCTATACTTTCAAACTTCTGACTTCTGAATTTATTCTACCTTCTATAATGTTCTCCAAAACTCCACAATCATTAATTATGCTCAGGGCCTCCGTTAATATGTGTTGCCATCGTGTGATTTAGGTCAAGTTCTCAGCCTATGTGTTGGAGCATCACCGAAAGCAGCACCCTTCTACGCTGGCACAAATTCCACTCACCCCTAAACTGGATGCTCTTGAGCAGGGCACAGTTTATACATTTGTACACTTGGCCATGTTTTCTTTTATAACACTGCCAATCCTTTTCAAATGTTCTAGCTTAATCTTTTAATTTGCTTTGCCTGCCATCTCTTCATTGTCCTTAAAACACTTGTTTTCTATTCTAGTAGCAGAGCCATCCTGAGCCATATTGCAGCCTGAGGCAAAAGGAACTAATCAGTAATGCTGATCCCATCTTTATTTAAAATTTTTCTATTTTCACCATGGATTTTTTGCATTGATTTCAATTTTTTTAAAAAAAACATTGCACTAGAATATTATTTATCTTGATTACTGAGTTTTTTGGCAAATTCTTAAATTTTGTGCCTGAGATGAGTGCCTCACATGCCTTACCTTACTCCTGGCCCTGACTAGTAAATTATACTGGAAATTACTGAGTAGATGGTCAGAGATTTGAAAGAATTAGTAGGAAAATAGAGCCAACATGAACTCAAGGTAAGCTTATAAATTTTGCTTAAAATTAGAGGATTAGAAGACACAAGTGAATAGAGTTTTTAGTAAAGGTTTTCAGTCGAGTTTTGGAGTCAGTATCTTACTTCGACCAACGTAGAGGTAGCTATAGCTGCTATTAGAATATTATAGCCTCTAATGCATGAAACAAAGTGAAAATATGCTAGCTACTCACTCGAGAAGAAGCGCTTCAACTCCTGGTTTAAAACTTGTAGAATTTAAAAAAAGTCCCATAATGGCCAGGGTAAATATTCCAGACATCCCAAATAGCTCACCTGTTTTTTAAAAGAATTAATTATAAAGTATTAATTTAACATCAACAGCAGCACAAATTTTGCCCAAGATGAAAACAGCAGGTATCTTGATAGTACAGTAACTTTACAGAGACTCTACTTGGTTTCAACTGGATTAAATCGCAGATCATTACTACCACCTCGTCCTTCCTCCTCCTCAGATTCACACCCAGTTGTGTTGTCGAGTGTGTACTGAACATCCTTGCACTGCTTCGGCTTCATATCACTGCCGACAATATGAAGCTTACAAAACTCCTCATGTGCCCCAGGGTGGCTTGAGCACCCTCTACAGGTCTAATTTTTTCAGAGGGGCTCTGGAGGAATGACATGGAAGTGAGCCCATGAGTTTTTACGGAATAGCCCACTTCATATGCTTTCTTCTTAGGAGACAATGGGAGATAGAAATGGTCTGACTTTGTGGCAGGACTAAGGGAGTTAATCCAGTAGAAACCTCATATGGATATACTTCCCCAGCTTAATATTGTTTTGGTATATGTACTGTGCAGGACTGAAAAGCATAAAGAATTAGAATATTCTTAAAAGTAGTGGTATTAGAGTTATATTCCCCCTTTCTTATGAAAGTAGTGTATTGCCACTGTAAAAAATTTAAATAATATGGTACAGTACAGAGAGTGTATATATATATATTTTTTTTTTAATAAAAAGAGGACCCATAATTCAACTACCAAGACTTCAAGTACAGACCATCCCCAACTTAACAAAGTTTTGACTTGCAATTTTTCAGCTTTACAATGCTACAAAAGCAGTGTGCATCCTGTAGAAACAGTACTTCGAATTTTGAGTATTGATCTTTTCTCAGGCTAGCAATTTGTGGTAAGATCCTCCCTCTCGATGCTGGGCAGTGGCAGCAAGCCACAGCTCCCAGTCAGCCATGCCATCATGAGGGTGAACAACCGATACACTCACAACCATTCTGCACCGCACAACCATTCTGTTTTTCACTTTCAGTACAACACTCAATAAATTACATGAATATCAAACTCTTTATCATAAAATAGGCTTCCTGTGAGGTGATTTGCCCAGCTGTAGGCTAATGTAAGTATTCTGAGCATGTTTAAGGTAGACTGGGCTAAGCTACGATGTTTGGTAGGTGAGGTGTACTAAATGCATTTTTGACTTATGATATGTTCAACTTACAATGGTGTATTGAGATATAACCCTATTGTAAGTCAAGGAAGGCAAGTAAAATTTTTTTAAAAATTTGTTTTAGAATTTCTATAATGGAGAGGTCTGTATTTGTTTAGAAGAAATAATTTGATAAGTCAGTTGAGAATTGAGAATGAGACCCAAAGGGCAGCTTTAAGAATTAAAGGATACTTGCTCAATTTCTAGACTGGACACAAGTGGTAAGAATTAAGCAGGAAACACGGAAAAGTGAAGAATTAAAGAGAGCTATCAGATCTCATAAAGCCATGAATTACATAATGTAACTTCCCTTGTGAGCTTCCTTGTGCCCATCTTCAGTAAAATTTGCAAAGAACCAAAAACTTCTGTATATTTAAAATGAAGTAGCAGAGATCATGAGGAACTAAACTCCAGAAATTTTCAGGAATCATGAGGAGATCTTTGGGTGCTCATAGGCTATAGACTTTGGAATTTAAGATAATTGGACCAAGATCTTTGAGAGGACACTCATGATGGCATATATACAACATGCAGACACACAAAGTCACATATTAAAAAAAAAGCTATAATGAGATTATACTGTAATAGAGTTCTGTAATAAGCTTCTTTTTTTTTTGCTTTTTGTTTAGCAGACATTGTTCCAGTTAATAAAAATTAAAATTTTTGTTTTAATAGTAAAGAATATTATGGATATGCCACTTTTATCATATTGCCGTATTTATCAATTGCCAGGCATATTTGGATAAGCGCTTTGCCCCTCCATTTTTTGGCTTACTTTACATTACTTTGTTACAACAGTCGTATTTTAATTACTGGTGGCTTGTTAAATATTTAATACCTACCTAGTAGAGAAAGTTCTTCACTTTTCTTAAAGTTATCTTGTCTGTTTTCAGACAATTACAGACAATCTGTTACAGACAAATACAAATCAGTATTTCCAGATGATATTTTAAATTGTTTGGTAAAATTTCAACCCCCCAATTTCTATCATTATTTGATTCAGATTGTGATACATTTTAATTTTATAAAGTTAGTATCCTTATCATTCTACTGAGTCTTCCCTTCCAGAGATGGAAAATTACAAGTTTTATATTCTTTATTTTAATCCTGGCTAGAAATGGTACCTAAGCCAGAAACTAACACTTTGATTAGTTAGTTTTGAATTATAAAATAAGAGGGAAGTGTGGACATAGGCACTTTAAAGAGATCAAGTCCTGAACTAGTCATAGTCATTTATTAGGTAATAGTGAAACTTGTAAAATATTTATGGTGAATATTTTGAAGATACTAATAATATAAACATTAAGTCAGGTCAGAGTGAAAGTCCTTTTACATTAGATTTATAATTACTCTGTACCTCATTTTTATGAAATTCTGTTTTAGAAGTTTTCTTTCTAACATGTTTATAGAGACATTTTAACTCTAAAAGTTCAAAATTATTTTAGGGGGTATAACCCTTAATCTTGAGGCTATGTTCACTTACTAAATAATGTTAGGGGAAATTATATTTGCTAGAATATATTTTTTGGAGAAATTTAGGTATCCATAATTAAAGTAGTATGCAATGAATGTATCTGTACTGACCATTCTCTTGCTGTCTATTAATTCATTAACTTGATTCTGTAAACTCACTTGATTATAACTGACTTTAATCTGATGATTAGTTAGGAAGCCTCAAGATCCTATATTCTGCCTTCCTTCCTCAAACACGAAAATAATGAATCTTATTACTCTAGCATTCATAAAAACATTTTCTCTGTCTTGATTTATTCAAATTTAAATTTCTCAGTAAACTTTTATAGTTTTCCATGTTTAGGCTCAAACTTCTTATTCAGTTTATTCCTTTATATTTTGTAATATTTTGCCAATGTAAAGAGAATCAAATTTTCATTGTATTTTCTAACTAGCTACTGCTGGCTTATAAGAACACTATATATATTTTGGTATATTTATCTTATATCAAGCTATCAAAAAGACTTTTGGGCTTTGTTTATTAGTTAATGCTTTTGGGTTTTCTATGTAATCTAAAATGTTGTCACTAATGTAATCATTTTCTCTTTCAAAATTATGGATAAATGTCTTTCTTTTTTTTTTTTTTTAAAGATTTAATTTATTCATTTGACTGAGAGAGAGACACCCAGCGAGAAAGGGAACACAAGCAGGGGGAGTGGGAGAGGAAGAAGCAGGCTCCCAGCAGAGGAGCCTGATGTGGGGCTCGATCCCAGAACGCCAGGATCATGCCCTGAGCCAAAGGCAGACACTTAACAACTGAGCCACCCAGGCGCCCCTAAATCTCTTTCTTTCTTTTCCTTCTTTCCTTCCTTCCTTTTTTCCTTCCTTCCTCCCTCTCTCTCTCTCTTTTTCTTTCTTTCTTTCTTCCTTCCTTTTTTCTTTCTTTTCTTTCTTTCTTTCTTTCCTTTCTTTCTTCTTTCTCTTTTCTTTCTTTCTTTTTTTCTTTCTTTTTTTCTTTCTTTTTTTTTTCTTTCTTTCTTTCTTTCTTTTTCTTTCTTTCTTTCTTTCTTTCTTTCTTTCTTTCTTTCTTTCTTTCTTTCTTTCTTTTTCTTGCCTTAGCTAAAGCTTCTAGAGAAATCATAGATAAGAGAATAGGCAACATTGGCTTGCTCCTAAATGTAAAGGAAGGGCATAGTGTAAGTTGGTAACTAGGTAACTAGGTATTTACTGCATATGCTAATTCCAAGTCATTTACAGGGCTTTCTTGAAGAGCTGGGTTAAATGACTTTCTGCATCAGAGAAGGATAATATGGTGAATTATTAATACGTCATACTTCTGTGAGGAGGAAGTGGTGGCAAATGGATTAACACTGGTAGATTTTCTAATATTTAGTCTTGATCTGTAACTTCTATTTTGATTCCCTTTTTGATCTAAAATTTATCAAGGAAAGTATATTTAATTTCAGGCTATTAGAATGATTATTTTTAAAGACCCTCCTTTTATAATTAGTAAATTGTGAATGCATTGTGATTGAACAGTGTTTCAGATTTTATTAAAATGCTCTTCAAGTCTAGTTCATTTCTGTAAGTGGTCTGCACATATGTGTAAAGGATATGCATTCTGTTTGAGAAGAAAAAATTTGTATCCTGTAAACCAAGCATTTAAGTTTTTATTTATATCTTTTTATAGCCATCATT
Source organism: Ailuropoda melanoleuca (assembly GCF_002007445.2). Lineage (NCBI taxonomy): Eukaryota > Metazoa > Chordata > Mammalia > Carnivora > Ursidae > Ailuropoda > Ailuropoda melanoleuca. The sequence goes on from NC_048218.1 coordinate 55,506,548, forward strand.
GTTTTTTGTCCAACTGGTTATGAAATTATCTGGGAAAGGCATGCTAAAGTATCTCATTGTAATCATGATTTTTGTCAAATTCTTTTGGCTTTTATAATGGTATTTGTTTTTACATATCTTGAGACATTGATTTCTGTTGTATAGATACTAATATTTTTATCTCTTTTGATAGGTTATTTTAACAAAAATATTCCTCCTAGATAAGTTAATGGTTTTTTGTTTTTGTTTTTACAAACTTTGCCTGGTATGCATTTTCCTAAATATCTGTTTTGCATTTTTCTGTCATTTAGTTTTAGGCATAGGCCCCAGACTTACAAATAAAAAAGATGAGGTACAGAATTGAAAAGCTGAGGCTTATGTGATTGACATCATCTCCAAAAACAGTGGACATCCACAACTGAATCAGTTTTGAACTTAGAATTCCAAACAAGAAACTTGCTAGGAAATAAGACCAAATTTCAAGCAGGATGTCAAAGGCTGCAAAGAAAGAGGAGTAAATAGGAAATAGTTAATAGAACTTACTTGATCTTAATTTTAAGTGATACTTTGGGTCAACTTTTCTTTTTGTCCTTATTTTTAAAAAGAGCTCATCACCAATGGTATGTATGGTATTTTCTTATTCCTAAATTGAAACCGTTTCTATTCAAATGCTGAAAACCATATACAAGTTTGCAAAATTCAGTCAGTTTAGTTTAAGAGCTTCTTTCAGTGCCCATTAAGAAATACACATGTCTTCAGTACCGTACAATGCAATAAATTTTTGGAGATGCGATAATGAATAAGAAGTAGAAAGTCCCCAAACTCTTGGAACTTATATTTTATATCTATCAAGATATATACAGGATATACAGAAAGAGGAATTCCTCTGGGTCCCGGCAGAGTGAATCTCCTGTATTGTTTTGGCTTGCCAAACCAACTGGTTTCTCTAGGTCATACCTGCTCTAGGCAGGAGTTAAGCCCTGATGGTAATTTGGGGAGTCTAGCGCCTCCTGTAACTGAAACAGAACAGAGGTAGACTCTGATTTCAGAAGGAGGTAGGGAACTGGAGTTAGAAGACCCATTTGAAAGTTGCTTTCTTTTTTAAGAAAGAAAAATTAGTTTCTAATCAGTAAAATGTTTACTGAATGGAATAATTAGGCCAGGAAAAAGCAAATCCATTATTTCTAACAATGTTTCTAAACTCCCAACATGCAAGTTGTAAAAGGCACACCTGTGAGTGCAGTAACTCCTCTTAGTTTTCCCCTTTATGAAATATATGCTAACTTCAAAGATGGAGCAAGATTACTTAAATAATTACATGAGTTTTAAAAACAATAATTATTATGAAAATTATTGATTCACTATTAACGTCAATTGATATAACTGAAGTATCGGAAAGCTTATTAAGCATCTTTTTTTCTTAAAGGAAATTTTTCTTTCAAATCTATTAAAAATTCAGAGAAATCCCTCACGGCTGAGGAAATAAGTTTACTTTTCTCTTCATCCTTCAGCAGAGTTCTTATTATTGTAGTTGTTTCTATTATTATTTAAATAGAATGATTATTTTGGTTTTTACTCCTCTGAAACTTAAACACAAAATTCTGTTCCATTAATTTTATCAAAATTATGAAGCAAGCTCTGTGAAAGCAAGGACTATTATGGTCATGGTTGAAGCATGAGGCCTAGAATAGGAACTATCACATAGTACATATCAATAAATAATTGTTGTATTAATGAATAATGAATGAATGAATTTCCATTACAGCACCCACCCCCCTCCTTTATTTTTTTTTTGCTTGCTAGTGAATATCAAGAAAGTTCTCTTGATTAGATTGTAGATAAGGTTCCCTGAAATTCTGTGGTCAATTTTTACTATCTTAAATGGAGCCCTAGTAGAATCCTGGACCAGGTTGAAGGCTGGGCATGGATCTGTCCAACCAGCACACATGACTATACCTCTTTGTATTTTTCAGTTTTCTGGAAGAGTGGTCCTTGAGTTTTTAAGAGGCCTCTGAATATAGATATCTCTTTTTTTGTTCACCTTCATCATCTTTAGGAAGGCCCTATCTGCAGGAAGTTTTATGGTGAAAACTCTCTGAGTGACATAATATGGATTTTGGAAGAGGTTGAATGCGTGTGATGGAATATATGAGGCACTTAAAGAAGATGTACCTTCCTGTGCTAAATTGGGGTTCTAGGTTCACCACAGATGTTCCAAGCTGCCATGGCCTGGGTAAACTACTTAGATATAGAGCAAGGCTGGAGGTGAGTTCTCCTTATTTATGTTCAAGTAGGGTACCTGTCCACCATCCAGAGCAGCTCCCTTGAGGAAGACATGAGAGGACTGATGATCCCCAGAATGGGTGTTCTTGGGAAAGAATAGTCTTTAATTCTTAGTTTGAGGCATTGATTTAAATATGGAAGGCACAGATGGGTCAGAATAGAGGTAAAGAGGATCCCTGGCTGCCCAACAATGAAGTAATCTCCAGGGACAGGGAAAGCAACTACATCTAGCTAAAACTTTCTCTTCTTGAGTGGTTAGAAAAGTAATTTGAGATATGCTTAATTGCTAGGGAGAGGGGAGTAGTAGAAGAATCTTACTTCAATATAACTTATTATTTGGCATCATACAGACCACTTTGATACACTAGAATGTGGTCTGGAAGCATCTCCTAAATGCTTTTTTCAAGAGGATAAGAAGGTGAAATGGGATAATGCTGTCTAAGGCCTTAGAGCACAAGACATCCAGTGAGTGGAATAGTGTATGTCAGCAATTTTCTCAAGAAGTCTATAATCATTACTTTTCCAAAATCAGTGCAAAAGGGAACACAGTAAATAAGTAAGTAAGTAAGTAAGTAAATAACTCTTAATATTACTTTGAAAATATCTGACTTCATGGACATCCTTAAAGGGTCCTATGGACACCCTCTCCTACCACCCTGCCCACTGCAGTGACTGTACTCTGAGAACCACAGTTACAGGAGGAGGTTATGGGGTTTTGATCAGAGAGGGGGGCATAAGATGCTTCTGGGACTGCTGGTGACATTGTATTTCTTGTCTTGAGTGCTAATTACACATCTGTGTATTTTATAATCATTCATCATAGTGTGCACATATCATTTATTTTATATATATACAAACATATGATAAAGTAACAAAAGATACTTATGATCAGGGCTATCTGAACGGGTAAACGAACTCATGAATACCTTGTAATCTCTCTGTTTACAAGCGCTGCTCTCAGGCCCTGAAGATGGCCATATAACTCCACTTGGTCCCTGAGCTGACAACTTTTGATGTTGCCTTTCGGGGAGATAGCTCCAGTGAAGGGAAGGGCAAGCCCTGCATCCTCTCACCACTGGCAGGTGCATTGTCTGGCTTATCTTCTGAGTTCCTCTTCAACACTTACAAAACAACATTTCCCATTCTCATCAAGCATTCTGACTCAGCCTGGGTCTGTGGAATGTTGCCCCTATAAGCATCCTCATGAAAGTCCCAACCCAGCCTCAAATAAAACCACAATGAATATTAAATAAGGGATGTGTGGTAGTGCTTTGTAAAGGGTAGATCACTATACTAATACAATTATATTCCTACAAGCATAACTTATGATAAAATACTATAAAATCCATATCAACTTTTAGAAAATATAGGATTCTGATTTTAAGAAATTTAGAAAAAGAATTTCTAAGTCCTTACCTAAAGAATGGTTCACCTTCTTTTGCAGGCTGAGATTAATATCTTCAATACCATTGAATACAATCAAAGACATTATAGAGGTCATCAGACTTTCTCCATTAATTAAATTGACGAGGCTTCTAGAAAGACCTATGGAAGAGAAAATATTTTGTTTAAGGTGGGGAAATTATCAATATTAAAGAATAAAATTTTCTTATGAAGTAGGAGTATATTCTTAGCTATAGATTTATATCACATACTTTGCCTATGTACTTAAATAAACCCTAGTCATGTTTGAAAACTCCCTTCAAGGAAATTTAATTATGTATCAACAGTAACTTAAGTTTAGACTTCTATAATTAGGAACCAAATTAATTGTGATTGACCATGGTTTATGTAAGAAAGATGATCAGCTAGATCTGTCATTTCTTGTTTCAAAGCCCAGATGAAAACATGAAATTCACTATTTTTAAAAATTTGGTGATTTAGCCAATATCATGTATTTAAGGCAAGGCAAAAAACAGTGATGGAGGATAAAGGAAATTCATAAGTCAAGCTTTATAACATGGTACCTAAGCAAATTATTAGGGCAATTGTCAAGATAATCTATGATTAGAAATTGTCTGACTTTCCTATACATTCCTTTCAAGGATTTTAGAAATCAAGCTCTATGAAATGGAGAGCACCTGGATATTATGTATTCCCATCCTAATTTCCCTCTATTTATGATGATTGTTTAGATATCTATCAATTATCATTTTTTTCCATTAAATATGCTTGTAGTGGAAAAAATATAACTTTGAACATCTTAATGATTTTCTAGATGTCCGCAGGAGTGAAATATTATTACATCACCCAACCACTTTATGATCACAACCTCACACGGTAAGTATGCTGTTGTAGGAGAAAAGAAGTCAAAGCATCTGTTCCTGTGGAAGCTCAAGTGCCTTGATGGTCCAATTCTTCACCTCTTTATGTATCCATGCCTTTTGCTGTAAAACTGCAATTTCTCTCACCTAAGAAATCCAGTCTGTTTTGTTATGAGACATGATGCAGGCAGAGGCTTAAGACAGATTTTTGCTTCCTATCACTTGTATCTCTGCCACCATCATGATAGTGTTCCCTGGTTGCACTACTGGAAGATTGTGAGAAATACATGGAAGAAAGGTGGCTCTTCCCAGTTGAGGCCATCCTAGATCACTTAGCCCCCAGATGACCCTCTCACTGACTATAGATTCATTAGTGAGCCCAGCCAAGATCAGTAGAGCCCAGCCATGTGAGACTCATGAGAAATAATAACTGTTGTTTTTAAGCCACTGTGTTTTTTCTTACTCAGTTGTTGAAACTCAGAGCTGTTCCTTACTGAGAAAAACCTAACTGGTACTATTGTATAGCTAATTCCAATAGCTATAACAAAATGTAAATGTTTGAAAATAAACAACTGACACGGGGGCATTTGATGAGTCAAGAGACCATCAAAAGCTCAAGACAATGTGAATATACTCATGTACACATAAGCCTGAGCAGACTTTGTGTGTGTGTGGAAGTAAAACAAAGCAAATATAAAAATCTTGCTTTGAAAACTCAAGCAAAAATGTTACCATGAGAAAAATACTTCATTTTTCATTTTTATGTTTTTCAGTATGCAAAATGAGGAGAAAAACAAAATTCCAGAAGTCATGGCAAGATGACTAAAATGTATGAGCATAACTCTGCAAGTTAACTCAAAGAAATTATTTATCTTTTTTTAAAAAAAGATTTATTTATTTGAGAGAGAGAGAGAGTGGGAGAGCACATGAGTGTGGAGGCAGGGGAGGGGCAGAGGAAGAGAGAGAGAGAGAGAGAGAGAGAAACTCAAGCTGACTCCATGCTGAATGTGGAGCCAGACGTGGGGCTCAATCTCACAACCCCTGAGACAAGCACCGGAGTGAAAACCAAGAGTTGAGTGCTTAACCGACTGTACCACCCAGGCACCCCCACAAAGAAATTATTTAAATTCAACAATGGCAGTCCAGGAAATCAGAGGAATACTAACTAGATTACAAGATTATAATGTTAAGAATGTAATGCTCTCAGGTAGCATAGAACTTTGCCAAATCTTTTGAGTAAAAAAGGGACTGGCACTGACGAAGTCCCCATAGAGGCAGGGTTGGGTGACAGATCCTGGCACTTCCTTCTTCTAAAGTCTTACCTCACAATCTTAATCTCTTTGTTTTGAAGAGTTGGCTCTCCTTTACTCAGAGAGGTACATTGATGTGTCTCCTCTATTCTATTTCTACTTGCCTCAAGTAGCTTTTTCCTTTAACTGGCCATAAAATGAAAAGCGTATGTGTGTGTTTGTGTGTGTATGTGTATGCACATGCACACATGCCCTATTAAAATTCTATTACAAAACAAATGTTGTAATTCTTGTCACTAAAAAGTGATTGGAGGACAACAAATTAGGTTATCATTTTTCTTGAATGAGGCTTTTAGATTTGTGCATGTTTGTGTGGGGGGGGTTACGTTGACTTGGTATTTTGTTTTTAAATATAGATTTATTTCTCCTAAAATAGTACACACTGAAAAGTATGATTAGTGATTTTATTGTTTTTGACTTTTCAAGTTTTTCGGTCCTAATGGTGACAAGGACTCCAAAGGCACTTTTTTTTTTTCCCGCAAATGGCATTATCCTAATGACAGTACTGTCAAAGGAAAAGAGGTATTGGGCAATAGAAATGTCACCACAATGTATTTGCAAATTGTTCGCTCCTGAAACTGTTGGCTCAAAGTAGAAGCATGTATAAAGTCAAAGATTACACATAACCCTGTTTATTCCACAATTGGATGAAATATATATATATACACACACATATATATACATACATATATATATATGCTAAGTAAGCCCATTACTGGCATTTCATTTTGTTCTAAGCATCACTAACCCGAATCTCCATGCTCAACCCCCAGTGTCCCAGAACCCTATTTCATATATTGAAAAGCTACAGTGAACAAAAGATCTTAAAACTAGATACATTAAGTCAGAACATGCTATTTTAAATATAGAAAAAGAGGAAAAATATACCTACCAAGGTCTCTTATAGCAGCTGCCGTCAGCATGGGATCTGAACTCACAAGGATAGTTGAAAATAATAACCATGGAGTAGTTTCCAAGAGTAATTTATTCACAGATACCAAATACCAAAGAATTAATATATAATTCATCAAAAAGCCAGGAACTGTAATTAAAAGTACCTGCAAAGAAATTTTACAGATAGAAAAATCAGATTGGCTTTGTATACTATTTTAAAAAGCAGATTATCAGGATTATTGGAGATACAGAATCACACTGATTCCACTGAAGGGAAATTTTAAGTTATCTTATTTAACAAATATGTACCTGCAACTCTGGAAATAAGAGGCAAATATTACAATGAGATTATTAGGACTTATGACAGACCAGTTGTAGGAAATACCATATTGTAATTAAAAGGGCACATTTAATTTTCTTGATAAGGGCACATGCATATAGAAATGAATGTGTAAAGTTGTATGCACCCACACCGTATATACAGATGTGTATATACACACATTTAACTATGCATAGAACTGAATCATAGGCTGTTAACATAGAAAGAAAGAACACAAGTTTGAAAGAAGTCACAAAAGAGGAAAAGAAGGAGAAAATAAGATAACAGAAAGAATGTAGAGAAATGGCAGAGGACTCCAGAAAACACAGGAAGAAAATTTCTGTTATTCTAGAACTGGAACCTGGCCTTCTGCCTTTCCACCAGTGCCTTCTGCTTCCTTTTATTATACCAGGGGCGTCTATGTAGCAAGATTTCATTCCCAAATGGACTTAGAAAATGTGATGTGCCTGAAACTACCTATAAGAATTCAGAAATGCATCCCCATGTTCATTGCAGCATTATTTACAATACAATAATGTAAATTTACACTATGTTATTTACAATAACTATACACAATAGTTATACACAATAAGACATGGAAGCAACCTAAGTGTCCATCGATAGATGGAGTTGATAAAGATATGTAATATCTTTACACATATCTTTATATGTGTAATAGAATCTTACTCAACTGTAAAAGAGAAGGAAATCTTGCCATTTGCGACAACACGGATGAAACTTGAAGGCATTATGCTACTTGAAATAAGTCAGATAGAAAAAGAGAAATACAGTATGATCTCACTTATATGTGACACCTTAAAAAAAAAACTGAGCTCCTAGACACAGAGACTAGATTGGCTATTGCCAGAGGTGGGGGTGGAGGCAGGAGGTTGGTGAATGTCTATTCACCATCTACTAGGCAACGAGGCATTGCGGTAGGACCTAGAGAGGTGAAAGGGGTCAAAAGTTACAAACTTCCAGTTCTAAATAAATCATGGGACGCAATGTACAGCATGGTGACTATAGTTAATAATACTGTACTGTATATTTAAAAGTTGCTAAGAGAGTAGGTATTAAACGTTAAAAGAAAAAATTTGTAACTATGTGGTGATGGATGTTAACTAGACTTGTTTTGGTGGTTGTTTCAAAATATATACTACTACCGAATCATTATGTTGTATACCTGAAACTAATATAATGTATGTCAATTATATCTCAATTTAAAAATAAAAATGAAAAATTATAAAAATTTCATAATGATGTTGACAAATGCTTTTACTACCAAAATTAAATAAAAACAGCAACATATATCTATATGTACATATAGGAATCCTGTGACTAAACCTTATCATACATCCTTAATTATTTCTTTAGAATTTCAATAAGTAATATTAAAGACATGCATCATTTTAGGGTTTTCCACAGAGATTGCCAAACTGCCCTCTAGAAAGGTTTACCAACAAACACAGACGCTAACAGTGTACCAATCAATCCCATTTAAGACAATTCTCCAGAGAAGTAAAATCAGATGACACCCCAGGTTCCTGTCTCAGGTTTTGCTACATCAGGAAAGTCATGCCTTTTTCTATGAAAAAGCACAGGCTCTCACTCCTTCATTTATTACATGTTTATTCACCATCTGCTAGGAAATGAGGCATTGTGATAGGACCTAGAAAGGCAAAACCAAAGACAGTTAAGGAAAAAAAAGAATTTGGGGGCGCCTGGGTGGCACAGCGGTTAAGTGTCTGCCTTCGGCTCAGGGCGTGATCCCAGCGTTATGGGATCGAGCCCCACATCAGGCTCCTCCGCTATGAGCCTGCTTCTTCCTCTCCCACTCCGCCTGCTTGTGTTCCCTCTCTCACTGGCTGTCTCTATCTCTGTCGAATAAATAAATAAAAAATCTTTAAAAAAAAAAAAGAAAAAAAGAATTTAGAAGAACTAAAATATTAAAACTCCTTCTGATTACTTTGCTCTTCATTTGTAGAGGGACAGTCATGCATGATGAATTGGGGACTAAGACTATCTAATTCAGGAGGCTGGGTGCTAGTGCTAAGCAATCTGGTTAAGTCAATCATACATCTCTTACTGAATCTGAGAAGTAGCAGAATAATGATGGAGCGTTTATATGGCCCTGTTGAGCCCTGGATCTCCTGAGAGGGAGTCTTTCGTGAATGAACCTTGATGACAGCATTAGGGTGGTGGGAGAAAATCAACGCCTCCTACATAATTTACCTCTAGGGTGGCTGGGTTCTCCTGGTAAGGTTTTGATGGTCTGAAGAGTTGTATTACTAGCTCCTGTTCAAAGGAGAAATTAAAATGAGGCTCTGAGATAAGAAGACTGAGGGTCAAGAGACCCAAATCCTTATACTCTCACCCTGATAAGTCACAAGGCATATTGTTTGTAAAAGTGGCTGCAGTAATTCTGCTCCCTGAATTCACACCACTGGGAAGTTATCTCCAGCACTGACTTGGTTAGTCATGTCATTCTTTGCTTTGGCTAGAAGGGACAAGAGCAAACACAATGGAAGAAGGGGCCTAAAAAGCACTGGCAAATTGGAATTTGCCCTCTTCTGCCCATGTCTGAGACTCTGCAACCATCATGGGAAGAAGTCTGGAATAACCTTCTAGATCATGGTAGTGACACCCATTGCCTACAGCTAACGCTCACAGTAACAACCAACAGACACATGTGTGGGGCCACCCAGCTCATCCCAACTCGTCTGACCCCACAGTTGTACAGAGATGCAGGAGATGGCTCAGCAGAGATCACCCAAACCAGCCCAAAGTACTGTTATATATCTATTCTGTTCAATGTCTGTCTGCCTGCCTGCTTGCTTTCTTTCCTTCCTTCCTTCCTTCCTCCCTCTCTCCCTCCCTCCCTTTTCTTTCTCTTTCTTTCTTTCTTTCTTTCTTTCTTTCTTTCTTTCTTTCTTTCTTTCTTTCTTTCTTTCGTCTGAACTCCCATTTGCCTGGACTCAAAATGAAGTAAGTTATTTTAATAGTTTTGTTTCTAGTGTAGTTTAGGTAATGGCCTTATATTTACAAAGCTGTTTTAATTACTTTGAAAGAAATGTATACCCTGCTTAAGATTTGGAGTATTTTTCCCTCGAGGTCTTTCCTTGATGGGGATCAAATATCACATGATGAGGAAAAAAAAAATCACAATAGTTGGTGAATTAGAGTTATAGAAGCTTCTGTGAGTATTCTCCATTTTTGTTCATGTGAGTAGGGAAGTTTTAGAAAGTGGGTATTTAAAACATGGAAACATGGTTTTTATGAAAATAATAAAAAAAACTGGGCCAAATATATTTCATAATAGCCCTCTAATGGCATCGCAGAGTTAAAATTATAATTGGCATTAAACTCTGCCAGTCAGATTTTCAGAATTACTTTTCTTCTCCATAAACTTTTTTCCTGAGCCTTCAATATGTTGGACAATTGCTAAGATATGGTTTATTCACTAAAATATAAAGCTGAATTTACTTCTCCCACACCTTATACTTTTTCCTTGTCTTCTTTGTTTTCTAATTTAGAGCAAAATTTTAAAAAATCTGAATATAGATAACATGTAGTAGTTCATGAGTGAATGATGTTATTGCAAAAGAGAACTTCTTACCTGCCAAAATAACTTCTGCAGCATGTAAACATCCATGTCAAATGCAGCATTAAAGAAAATTATTGGTGTAAATAGATAAAAAAATACTTTTGGGCTCATCCATTGTATGGCATCTGCATATATTTGGACCTAATAATATAAAAATACATCAGTTTCTCATTTATCCATCCTTCTATTAGCATAGATTACACGCCAGGCACTCCTATCTCTGGCAAAAGAGAAAAAGATATATCACAATGTAATAGGTGCTCAAATCTTAACTCTCTTGATTCTCATCATTTTCTTTCCTTTTTTTAAAAGATTTACTTACTTATTTTAGAGAGAGAGGTAGGGGAGAGGGAGAAGGGGAGAGAGTTTTAAGCAGACTCCCCACTGAGCACAGACCCCCATGGGGGGCTCAATCTAACCACCCTGAGATCATGACCTGAGTCAAAAGCAAGAGTTGGATGTTTGACTGCGCCACCCAGGTGCCCCAGATTTTCATAATTTTCCATCAGATTGTTACCAGTTACAGCGGAAGTTAACACATATCTCCATGCCCATTTTATTTTTTAAACAACAGGTATAGAAAGTACATTGATATGGGTACAAGAGAATATGGAGGAGATTTTCAGGCCTACAAGAGGAAGACAGGTTTCAGGTAGACGGATTATCATGCACAACATGTACAAAGGAGCAAACAGTCACATCAAATTTCAGAAACTACAAGTAATTAACCATAGATTACACAGAAGATGTGTGTGGAAGAATAGCAGGAATAAAAACTGGAAGTTAATGCTGTTAATGAAATAACTAATTAATGTTGTTTATTACAAAATACTTAGTTGAGGGATGCCTGGGTGGCTCAGTCAGGTTAAATATTTGCCTTTGGCTCGGGTCATGATCCCAGGGCTCTGGGACTGAGCCCCGCATGGGACTCCCTGCACAGCGGGAAGTCTGCTTCTCCCTCTACCCTTTGCATCTGCTTGTGATCTCTCTCTCTCTCTCTCAAATAAATAAATAAATAAATAAAATCTGTAAAAAAAATTATTTAGTTGGTATTCGTAAATCCTGCTATGGGCATCCACTCAACATTCTGTTCATTAAGGAAACACAGAATGCCTGCTGTGTTAGGTGGTATCTTTGCTTTGGGGGATGATTCTCCATGAGTCTCTCATGTTTCTCCATATCTTATGAGTGGAGGCATTGTTTGCTTTTCTTCCAGACTATTTTTCAAAAATATCTGTATGGCTAACAGCTTTGGAAGACAGAGCTAAGTGCCTCCCTTCAGAGCAAAGAGTTGGTGTACTATACTGTACAGTGTAATAAGGATAGTGTCTCCCTCTAGGGCAAGAGGTCAGGTGAGTTTACTGCCCAAAACAAAATATTCAAGTTCTCTAAACTCAGGTTTCTTCTCCTGTAATGCAATCCATCGTGTATGTGGGTTTCACCGGGCCCTCTTTGCTTCTCCCTGTGGGTACTGGGGCTTACGGAACAGGCATAAGAAGATGCTGATATTCTGGCTGCTGCTATGGCTATGAGCACTAAAATCCTTTTCTTGGGCCCAGGAATCCCGTGTCTTTTGCCAGGACCATGAAACTGTGGCAGACTAACTTATTACTTGCAAACAGAGTAAAATCTTAGACCCTTCACAGTTCTTGACCTCTGTTCTCTTCTTTTAAAAGGAAATTGACAAATAGAGAAGTTTATAGAAGTACTTAAAATTTCATAGAAGTCAAAATTGTACAGTTACAAAACCTATTGATGACAAATGAAGTAATAATCTGGTAATCTCATAATGTTCATTAATATCACTGGTTACATTTGTTTGGGAAAGCAATCGTTTTCATACATGTTCTCATTTACACTCTGATCGACTAGAGCCGGTGTTGGCAAACTATGACCCAGGGCCACATCTGACTCAATACCTGTTTTTGTAAATAAAGTCTTATTAGAACACAGCCATGCCAGCTCACTTACATATTGTCTATGGTGGCTTTTGAACGATAGTGGCAGAGCTGAGTAATTGTGACAGAGCTCACGTGGCCTATAATACCTAAAATATTTACTATATGGACTTTTATAGAAAAAAATTGCTGCCAACCCCGGGGCTAGAGAACTATTTCATGTGTCAATGATGCATTCTATATCCCTTATAGTAAAGATAATCGCTCTCCTCTACCTGATTCCAGCTATTCTCAACTATTTATAACACTGTAGCTGCCTTGACTACATCTGTAGTTTGCTTTCCTCCTCACTTCCAACTCCAGGTAAGAGGTTCAACTTCTGTTTCTTGAGATCTTATAAGCCACACACACTTAAAGACTAGGCTTTATTCTAATGGGAACCCTGTAAAACATTCCTAACTGAGGCCATAGAATGGTCCCATGTCAGAATTCTCTTGCTACTAGAGTCCTGTACCAGCAGCTCAAGGTCTCTGGGCTTCTATCTTATTAACCAATTTTTGGGATGCTGTGGTAGCTCAGTCAGTTAAGCATCTGCCTTTGGCTCAGATCATGATCCCAGGGTCCTGGGATCAAGTCCGGCATTCGGCTCCTTGCTCAGTAGGGAGCCTGCTTCTCCCTCCGCCTGTGGCTCCCCCTGCTTGGGCTTGCTCTCTCTCTCTCTCTCTGACAAATGAATAAATAAAATCTTTAAAGAAAAAGAACAATTCTTGTCTAAGCTTCTGAATTCTGCTTAAACTCTCATTAGCTGCTCATACTCTCAGTAGGTGTACATGAACTCATTCTCTGAGTTGCCTACCTCCTTTCAGACGCAGGCTCTGTTTTGACTACTTTTAGCTGGATCTCAGCTCTGTCACCCCTGGGTCCTTTTTTCATACATCTGATCTGATGTCATCCAATGTAGCTGGATCTCAGCTCTGTCACCTCTAGGTCCTTTTTTCACACATCTAATCTGATGTCATCCATATCACAAGCATCCATCGACTGGCAGAGCAGTGAACTGGCAAGTATTTTTGCAAATTTCCTTAAGCTATCTTTGTATTTGTATGAATTTGAGATATAGCACAAAATACTCATATTTACTATACACACCTGCTCAGATGTAAAACTTAATATTTCAAAACTGCATCCAATTAAAAATAATATCACAGGGAGAGGAATTGGAAAGTCTTTTAAGTGTAGATTCAAAAATGCTGCAAAAAAATACATCTTTACTGAAAGGCAATGAAATATCACAATTATGGAACCTTAATTTGATATGCTTTCTTAATACTGAGGACAATGAAATTCTGTTCCAACTTTTCACTTACTTAATTCCTGTAATTGAAACTTTCTCTCATCCTTAAGCACACTGAATCAGTGTAATTCTTAATCTACTAGATCCTGTATTTACCTCTTCTATGAAGTATCTCATTTCCTTAGAATCTTAAGTAAATATTGCTAGAAGTCATTGGCTCTTGGGTTATTACTAAAATATTGACAGCAATTTTTTGTATATGCTATAAATCAGATACTACTTTCTATAGCAATCTTGCAATAAGAGGTTAATAAATAACTAAACTTTAATGACATCTCCTGGCTGATTCCCAAAATAACAATGAGGAACTAGGTATAAGAATTTGCCCAACGAGAAAAACTAGCTTCCTATTATTGATTACCTACTACACATTAGAAAGCCTGTAATGAACTGTGAACAAAGTACAATAAGCAATATCACAGCATTTCCTTCAGTTTAATGTTTTCTGTTTCTTTGTAATATATTTTCTAATCAATTCAAAGAATGCAAAAAAAGAGTGCTTTCTTTTGATTTCTACAGTATTATTTTCTTCTCATAAGAGCTATACATAATTTATCATTTGAACAAAACCTAAGGGACACCCTACCAAGTGGTTAAAAAGTAACTGGGAAACAAACTGAGGGCTTCAGAGGGGAGGGGGGTGTGGGATTGGGATAGGCCAGTGATGGGTATTAAGGAGGGCACATATTGCATGGTGCACTGGGTGTTATATGCAAGTAATGAATCATGGAACATTGCATCAAGAACTGGGGATGTACTGTATGGTGACTAATATAACAAAATAAATATTATTTAAAAAAAAAAGTAACTGGTCCACTCAGAACACCCATCATTTTGAAAAATTCTTTGCTCAAGTGAAGAAACTGGTACACAGCTAGCTTCAATATATGAATGAAACTATAGTTTGCGATAACACAGATAGCAATCAAATCCTTCAACCCTTGATTTTTGGCTCATCTGCTTTGATTTGATTCTTCCCATCACTTAAATGTAACCATTACCTACCAAGTAAAAAGGGGTGAATACTTTGAATTCGAAAGAGGATGAAGAATATGAATCAGACTCTACATGTCTCTTTTCAGAGGCAGATTATCATTAGATTCATTTGGTTGATAATCTTAGTTTAAAAGTATGAATTTAGGAACAAAATTCTAACTTTCTATTACTGCTATTTTCCTGAGTTCTATATGGTGACATTTACAAGATATATCAAATAAAGAGAGTTACACCTACCTCCAACTGTGCAGATCAAGGACAATATTAGAATGATTTCAGGGAGATCCTCAGAAGTAGTCATAAACGTACTTCTGAAAAATTCCAGCCATGTGTTAGAAAATTCTTTGGTAAGAAGAGTGAAATTAGACACGCTGGAATTCAAATCCATTCTGTTGTTTCTCACAGACCATCTGAATTCAACTCTTAAGACTCAGCAAAACTCTCACAGGATCAAAGGACTGTAAAATTTGCCTTCTACCTGGCCTTCTGGCGCATTTCTTTAAAAAAAAAAGAAGGAGGAGGAAGAAGCTCATATTTCTCCTTAATTATTTCTAGAGATATCTTAGGGTCCACCAAATTTAGGGAAGCCTCTGCCTTCTATGACACTTACAATTTAAATGAGATAGAAAAGGTACAACCCCAAGTGATAGAGACTAGCCAGTGTCACCCTGTGTTCACTTACAATGGCAAGCACTACTCAGCTGTTATTCACCCTGCATCTACCCAACTGTCTGAAAGGAGTTTTCATCTAACCAGTTACTGGGACCACAAACTGGTGTAGGTTATTTAGTTCTGGGGATGGACAACTGAGGGGTTTGCCCTCAGCCTATCTGAGCCTCTGGAAGCATGTTTTGGCAGCTAATCCAAAGTGGGAAATGCAACGGGCTCAGAATACTGTGATCTCTTTTGTTGTTCTCTCCAGACGGAAATTAATAGACCATGGTGATATTCCATCATAGCCTTCTTATCTCATTTTGGCATGATGAGCCAGGTTTTCTCTAACTTCTCTATATTTATATAGTGACCCAGAACGTAAGAAAAATGTTGAAACCAAAAGGACTTAAAACGGGAGTTGTTACATGTTCTATCTCATTGCTACTTCATGGAAGAGGAACCACAATGGCCACCATGTGTTCTGGGATGTGTCTTGGTTTCAAGAAATAGGTCATAGCTACAGCCTGCTAACCTCATCTGCTTCCCATGCTAAGGAGAGTTTTATATCGGGGTCTTAAAATTCATGCAGGGAATTCTTCCAATTCTATCTCATAATAGTGACTTCACATTTTCTAGTGCCCACTATTAGCATCTTATCTGGTTGCCATGCTGAATCAATTAGTTATTGCTAAACTTCATCTCATAATCCAGCAATGTCTTTTTAAATCTCAATGGCTTTTTAAATTTCAAATATATATTTTATTATATGCCCTTTTAGGGTCATAAAAATAATATTTTGAAAGAGAAAATTAAATGAATACATATTTATTGAACACTTTTGAAATAAATATGTAAACAAACATTTCAAAAAACAGGAAAAAAAATCAACCACAGTCATGCCATCTTGGGGCTCTTATGTTTTATTTACACGGTTAGGTTCATCCTTACATAATTACACTTTACGCTACTTTCCACTCACTCTTCTATCACTAGCATCAAAGAGCCTTGTCATATCATTTATAAAGGTTGTATCACATTAGTGCCAACGTAAAAGTGCCAACTGTGCTCAGACTGCCCGTAAGCAAAGGGCTGATGGGCTGCAACTTGCAGGGTAAAAGACTCTGGGCAGCTTCCTTCACGGCTGTTGGCCTCAGTTTTCCAATCCGTATAGGTCCCTACTCTGTGAAACTTCTCTCTCTCTGTTTATTATATTTACTTGACATCACCTGTGGTGTTATAATGGTACTGGTGCCTGGGTCCTATCCCCAGAGATTTCTATTTAAATCAGTCTGGCTTGCAACCTGCGCTCCATAAGCAATTTTAATGTGCAGTTAAGGTCAGCAACCACTGTGATTCACCCAATTCAGAGGCAAAATTGCTCCATTTTTAGTCTCAAATCCAGTTTCTTTTTAACATTCTTCAGTCAGGTTTTGTGAGAAAGAGTATCAATGCCCTTCAGGCAAAGACCACCAGAAACACATCTGAGGTTGATAAGTTGAATTCATTGTTTGTTGCAGCAAGGGAGAACATTGACCCTGGGGAACTGTGGGCTATCTCAGTAACAGAATGTTGACATTATTGTGGATCTGGGCTCTGGCTGGGTAATTCTGGACAAGGTCAGTAACAGGATGTTGAAATTATTGTGGATCTGGGCTCTGGCTGGGTGATTTTGGAGAAGGTCCAGAAAAGCGAGGGTTTACCATAGATTGGTGCTGTCAGAAAGCAAGGATAATTCTGTGGCGGGGTATCTTAACATATCTATAGGGAGGGCAGACTGGAACAAGGATAAAGCTGTCATGGGTAAAGATGCAGAAGTCACTCATTTTAGCCAAGAGAGGGGATGTTTGGTATCTTTGGGTTGCCTGATGACTTTGTTTTATTTTTATGGTTCTAAGTGACCTCATTTGAGGTTGATGTTCTCTGAGGTTGTGTCCAACAGGAGAATAACATGGACTACGTACAAGCAACAGGCCAGCTGGTAGTGACACTGAATGACACCTAGCTTTGAGTGTCAGACCAGTTTCCTGATGTCAGGGGCTTCTTTTGTGTTTGTCTGGCTTTTGTTTTTCCTCAAAGGATTTCTAAATTCCTTTACTTTACTTTAACATGTCAAGAGCTAAAGGTAGACCAGAGGATCTTGATAGCCATGTAAGTGATGGAGCAGAGCAAGCCTGGTCATCCCTCTAAGACAGATTCTCAACCTTGGCTCTGCGTTGGAATCACTTAGAGTTTTAAAAATACAGAGGTAGGGGTGCCTGGCTGGCTCAGTTGCTAGGGCATGGGACTCTTGGTCTCAGGGTTGTAAGTTTGAGTCCCATGCGGGGTGTAGAGATTGCACCCACAGAGGTTAATCTAATTTGTCTGAGGTCTAGCCTGGGTATTGGTAACTTTTAAAGGCTTCCCAGTGATTCTGAGGAGCAGCCATTATTCAGAAGCACTGCCCTAGGAGAGGTCCGTGCCTTTAGGGAACAACACTGTGATAGTTTGATGATATTGCTTTTAGGAAAATAATGTCAACGTCACCTATTAACTTGCCCACTGTTACTCCAAAATTAAACATCCTGGAGCAAACAGGGTTGACCAAAAAAGGAAAAATATTTTCTGCAACATAGTTACACATTCTTACATGCTGGCAGAATTTAATACAGTGAAGGAGTTTATTTTCCAAACTAAAAGTAGGGAGACATGTTCCTGTAAGCATTTTTCTCATTTCAGTTTGTTTGAAAACTTTAATAATGTTCACATATTTATTTGTAATCAATTCCCTTCAGAAAAGAATAAAATTACTCGGAGTCTTAATTATCCTTGATATTCAGGGATATAGATGATCAAGTTCAACAGAATTTCACTATCTGGCTGAAAATATGTGGCAAATACTCAGTCCGGCTTTTCCAAACTCTACTCCAAATTCTCCTAGCAAACCTCTCACCCTAAGAAATTATCTCATTTTACGTTAGCATACAAATGCTAACACTAGTTTAATATTTTAAAAGGTATGGGTAAAGAAATAGCAGTGAGACTACACAGATTTGCAATGTAATTAAAACTCTCCTTAAGCTTAAGCTGACTTTTGACAACTTTGGAGAAGTTTATAAGTCTGTGTCTCCTTAAGGCAAAAGCACTGGTTTGTCTTGAAATTACCATATAGTTCTCCTACGTTAATTTTTCAATAAACTCGATAATGCCTCCATTCCCACTATGCATGGAGTTAATGACTGCTCTCTCAAAAAGGGCGTGTAGCCCTGTCCTCAACAGTCAGTCAGCCTCAAGAAATTCTCTGTCACGGAAAAGTGGAAGTAAGACTAATTCCCTGTCCGTGAAAATGGGAGGTCTTTTTTCCTTCTGATCACCACATTTTTCAGGATTTAGCTGACAAAGCATCCTGAGGAGCGCACGGTGGCGAACCAGTAATCTTCACAAGCTGCCAACTCTGGCCTAACGGTTTAGGACAGATCCGCCACCGGCGTCCTGCCACCCCACACAGCAGCCCTTACTCACGGACCCTGACTGACGTGGGCGGTCTGTCGCCCTCCGAATGCCTCTTCACTCCCGAGGAGCCCTCCCTCCCTCCCGGCTCAGCTCCATGCACCTGAGGAGATGGACCAGGGCATCAGTGTGCTTTCCTCTCCGCGCCTCCGCAAGGCAAAGGGCACAAACCCAAGCCAGGTAAAAAGTTCGGAGGGATGACATAGGAAGAGTCGTGGAGGAGGGGAAGGGGCTAAGGGGCCAGGAAGTACAACTGAGAGGCTCCTTTGCCTTGATTTGGCTGCCACAGGAAAGGTGGAAACTCCAGGAGGGAATGGCCGGCTGAACGGGTAGCTAGATTCCCGTGGGAGCATTTACTCCTTTCCAAGGGAAGGCTGAGGGAGGAAAGTACCAGAGGGGAAGGGCAACTTCCTGAAAAAGAAACTGCGGGAGGGCTCACCGTCTAGAACCTCAGGAGGAGTATCCTGGGGTAGTGAGAAGTAGAGGCTGGCTATTCTGTTCACCCCAGAACAGCCACAATCAACTGCAACCTCGCCGGCCGTTACTTGCTCCAAGCCCCGCCCCTGGTCTGCACCCATTGGTTTCAGGTTCAATAACTCCTGACTTGATTGGCTGATGAAATACACCGGAAGATGCTGCTCAGCCCCGTTGCCCCTTTACTACCAAGGCAACCTTGGAAGTCTTAAGGCCATGTTTGTTTAAAAAATATTAATAGATAAATAGGGTGAAAAGGAACTCCGAGGATTTTATTGCTATGTTACCTTAAAGTTTTGGAACAATGGATTTCTGGCAAAGAGCCGATGGGCACTGTTTTCCTAGAATTCTAGAAGTGGGTTTTCTGGGTCAGACAGGGTGGTAGAGATTTTGAAATATGAGGAGGCAGGTTGCTGGATTAGAAAACACAGAGAGAGAATGACTATTTGGGACCTATAGGAGAATGAACAGGCTAGGTGAACTTTCACTTCTGGAACATTTATGTGGGGAAATTTTTAGGAATAATAATATACTCATGTCTTTTTCCTAAGCATACTATGTAAAGGACATTTTAATTGAAGTTCTTAGTGATATTACCATAAAGCCAATTTTCATATTTCCATTATCATCATAAAATATTTTAGGAGACATTTTGTAATGATTTTGAAATCTAGATACTTGGCATATGTGATACCTCTTTATAATTTTACTCACACAAAGCTTTTGTGAAGTTATTTCAATGCCTACAAAAAGATTTGTGTAGAGAAGAGAGATCATAGAGTGGGGAAGTGAAAGGCGAATCCACTGAAGACAGAAGTAAGTACTGGAGAACAGCTGATTAAATTATCTACCTGGGCCACAGAGAACCTTTCACAGACTTCATAAGTGGTCTTGTAGTGGCCATTAAGCCACTTTGCCAAAGGAAATTATTTTCGCAAAGTTAGCAATGTAAATCCATTTGGGAGATGGTCAGTCAAGGAAACTAAGAAAAGCTTTCAAAAGTGATAAAGTGCACACAATGTTTTAAAGACATGAAAATCGAGATTGTTTCTGAGAGACATGCAAGTTATCTTCTATCAGAGCTAGAATTAGATTAGCAGATGAAGTAATCACTATATACTCTCACGAGAAAGGTATATTTACTTTAAAGATTTTTTTAATATTTATTCTCCATTCTTTGTGTTTCATCTCTTTCTCCAGGCCCACTTAATTCCACCCCAATACTACAAGGAAAAGGAACTGTATTTCTCCCTTTATTTTCTCTGATTTATTTAAGTGGAATTCAGTGGAAAATAAATAATTAGTCATGATTGTTTCTATAATATCTACTGTGTGTGATTTCCTCTCATCTCTTACTTGCCTTTTTAAATTTTAATTATGCTCTTTAAAAATCTCAACATTATTAATTAAATTTTTTATATACTAAAACCTATTGATGCTTTTTGTCTGCGACTCCTTTCATTTTTGAGTGAAGTCCACCTTTTATAGCTAAGAAGTTTAATAATATTGTAGGGACCAAAGTCAAGTCATCCCCAAATAGGTCACTTTGGCATGAAGATTATTTTGAGTTAAAAAGCAATCAAAGGGCACCTGGGTGGCTCCATTGGTTAAGTGTCTGCCTTTGGCTCAGGTCATGATCCCACAGTCCTGAGATGGAGTCCTACCTCCCAGGGCTCTCTGCTGAGCAGGGAGTATCCATCTCCTTCTCCCTCTGCCTCTCCCCCCTGCTTGTGCTCTCTCTCTCCCTTGCTGTCTCTCAAATAAATAAATAAATAAAAGCTTAAAAAAAAAGCAATCAAAACTCAGCCAATTCAGAAAAAGCTCTTTACCTCTCCCTTAACTGCTTATAAAAATTTAGATAGAGGACCTCTAGGAAAAGAGAAATCACCATAGGTAACTACATCCTAATAGGAACTAGATGTGGTAGATAGGGAGGAACCTAGCAAGGCCTGTTTGATCAAAGTCCTCTATGTCCCATTTTTTTCCTAAATGGCCCAGCAAATATTTGTTTACCAAACATTTACTCTTTTTCATCTTCCCGGGAATTACTTTCCTTCCCTTTGAAGTCCCACATCCCTACCCCCTTCTTCTTATTTCTGGGTGACATATATACCTCATTTTGCCTGACTCTCTTTCGAATATCCATGTCTGCAAGGATTCCCTGTACCTATGAAATTAAGTTTGATTTTCTCTGTTAATTTATCTCATGTCAATTTGATTCTTGATCTGGCTAGAAGGACTTTGAAGGGCAGAGAGTTCTCCTTCTTTGATAATATTAAAATCTGTTTACTTCTAATTATTTTTTTAAAGATTTTATTTATTTATTCGACAGAGATAGAGACAGCCAGCCAGAGAGGGAACACAAGCAGGGGGAGTGGGAGAGGAAGAAGCAGGCTCACAGCGGAGGAGCCTGATGTGGGGCTCGATCCCATAACGCCGGGATCACGCCCTGAGCCGAAGGCAGATGCTTAACCACTGTGCCACCCAGGCGCCCCTACTAATAATTGTTAATGAATTTTTAAAAAAACATGTTTAACTCATGTCCCTTCAGAATTATTTCAGTGCATAGTAAATGCTGCAAGAGTGGCATAGCTGGTGTACTATAATCATTCAGTAGAAGCAAGGTCATGATCACTTTTGACTGAGATGGTCAATGTAGTTTCTCCAGAGGAAACAGGATTTGAGCCTTAATAAGACAGGTGGGAACTGGTTGAATGGATGAGTTTCGTGAAGAAATATGGGTCTCAGGCAAAATAAAAATCACCTTATCTGTGTTATTTCCATATACATGGGAGCCTTCAAGAATACAGAGAGAAATGAGGAAGACGGTTATCAATAGTGTAGTATGTCATGTGGGGCCACCAGTGTACTGTCAAGAAAGAATTCTTGAGACTTTTTGTGCAAAAAATGGTGCTTTTTTATAGATGGGGGACAGGACCCATGGGCTGAAAGAGCTGCACTGGATTTCCAGGAGTGACTGATTATATACTTTTTAGTTAGTGGGGATTAGGGATAGTGCAAGTCTCTAAGGAATTTGTGCGTATTAAAAGCAAGGTCTCCAAGACCTTGAACGGCTAGCTATTGTTAAGATAAGGTTGCTTTTATTGTTGTCTAGTAAAACATTAGTTATGAGACGTTTCAAATGTGTATTAGCGGGCTCTATATTTGACAGGTGATTGCTAATATATATCTTGGGGAGGGGCGTGTTTATGGTTATCAGAGGGAAGTAGCACTAACAAGAGCAAAACTATAGTGGTAAAACATTAAAGGAAGTCTTTGGGGGAACTGTGGGGCTGTTGTAATCTTTTTTTTTTTAATCTTTTTTTATTATATTATGTTAGTCAGCATACAGTACATCCCTGGTTTCTGATGTAAAGTTCAATGATTCATTAGTTGCGTATAACACCCAGTGCACCATGCAATACATGTCCTCCCTACCACCCATCATCAGCCTATCCCATTCCCCCACCCCCCTCCCCTCTGAAGCCCTCAGTTTGTTTCTCAGAGTCCATAGTCTCTCATGTTTCATTCCCCCTTCTGATTACACCCCCCCTTTCTTTATAGGACTGTTGTAATCTGTATGCCTCAGGAATCCTGCCTGGAGACCTGGAGCCGAAGCAAGGTCTGGCCTCTGTTCTTTTTCTCCCATCAGTGTGTATATGAAAGCAGTTATGTTGGTCATTGTTGGAGTAGGTCATTGAGAGGATGTGGCCACTGGTTGACCATTAAGCTGGACCCAGGCTCCTCACTCCCTCCCCTATCCTTGGAGTATATTCTGCTCACTGTTCCCACAGGGGGACACATTTTCAAGAATGAAGCCTTAAGAGAGAAATGTATGTTGAGACTATCTGAAGAGTATGTGTGATGGAACCCAGGTAAGCCTTCTATATAAATTTTTAGGACTCTGGCAGGTGGGTGCGGAGATCTACATATCTTGCCACTGCCTAAAACAAGCCTTGTGAGCAAGTTCCCTTGCTTATTTAACCTGCCACCTACCAATCTGGAGTGGCGGCCTCTTTCCTCACTCTCGCCTTGCTCTTCAAATAGGGGCCAGTTTCAGAGTTCACTTGGAAAGCTCCCAAATATGCAAACCAACAATTATTTGTGCAAGGAAATAATGGACTTTTTCCTGAGAATTAGAGATTGGCATAAATGAGGTAATGTCTTAGCAAATTTTGATAGATAAAGTAAACTAAGCTTACATAAACATGGAGTTTTGTGAAATACTATGATATATTTGGGATATTTTCTGTTGTTTACTAAAGTGAGCATTGGAGTCATATCACGGATCTTGATAAACAGGTAGAAGACTGTCGTCTTCTTAAGGAAGTTAAATAGTCAATAGAAAATAACAATGGAAATTAAGGTAGAAAGACCAGGGAGCTGAAGAAGGTGTGGTTAAAAAAAAAAAAAAAAAGATCTCAAAAGATCAGTGACTCTGGATTCCTAGGATGTCCAGTGTTTGGCCGTTAGAATGTATTATAAAGTGAAATGGAAGAAAAGCTTTAAAAAATTTTTTGTTAAGTTCTAGCAGAAGCACATGCACACATGCATACACACATGTATTAAGTTTCCAACTGAATTAATTTTCATGTATATATCAACCTATGAAACTACAGCGTAAAAAAAAAAATAAAGTATTTTCAACAACTCAGAATATTTCCTGTACCTCTGTCCAGTCAGTATCCCTTTCCCAGAATTACCTTTAATTAGATGTCTATTACTCTTCAATATTTTGCTTTTCTTAACATTTCTTATAAATGGTACCAAATAATATGTTTTCTTTTGTCCCTAACTTCTTCCACTCATTATTATTTTGTGAGATTCAACCATGACATAGTTTTCTTCTTTCTTTTTTTATTGCTGTATAGCATCTAATCTTATGAAGATTACTATAATTTACTTATCCTTTCTAGAGTTGATACCATTTGAATTGGTTTTAATTTTGGCTACCACAAATAAGGCTTCTGTTACATTTTTTTGTATTTCTTTTTTTTTAAGATTTTATTTATTTATTTTTTTTAGAGAGAGAAAGAGAGCACAAGCAGAGGGAGTTGCAGGCAGAGAGAGAAGCAGACTCCCCACTGAGCTGAGAGCCCTACACAGGGCTTGATCCCAGGACCTTGAGCTAAAGGCAGATGCTTAAACAACTGAGTTCCCTGGGTGCCCCTTTTTTGTATATTTCTTTTGATGAGCTTTTTAATTCATTTCTCTTCGGTATATATATATATATATCTAGGAGCTAATCAGTGGGTCAAAGGGGATGCAAAATATAGCTGTAGTAGATACTGCCAAAATGATTATGCCAATTTAAACTCTTACCAATCTTGCCAATACTTGGCTTTGACAATCTTTTTTAAAAAGTTATTCTGTTGGATGTTTGGTATTATTATATTTGTAGATTTAATTTTCATCTAACTAATGAATGTTGAGCACTTATCTTTTCATGTATATAGTGACCACTTGAATTGTTTATGAAGTGCCTATTTAAGTATGTTGCCTGTTGTTAAAAACTGAATTATGTGAGACTTCCATTTCCGAAAGATGGAGTCTCTGTACTTTTTCCTATCCCTCACAGTAAATACAGCTAAAAGCCCTGAACATTATATATAAAACAAGCATGAGAAGACTCTTCAAGATAAGGAAGGGAGGCCAGATGGGTAACTTGAAACCTGAATAACTAACTGAGATGAGTTGTTGCAGTTTTCTTTTGCCTCAATTATCTCAGGCTGGGTACTAGAGAAGCTGGACACCTGGAAATGCCAGTAAGTACAGATTTTTAAAAGACCTCAGAAAAAGCCTGTTCTCTCTAGCCAAATGACCAAGAGTGGGGCAGTGTAGCAAGACAGAAAATGTTTACCAATAACTGCTTTACTCCAGCCAAACTCCACAGGAAAACTTGACCCATCCCCTCCCTCACATACAAACAAATACACACATCAGCAAGAGCTGAGTGGGAAGCCTACACTTGACCCATGCCAGACTTTACAAGGTGCCAGAACCCTGCCCCCACTCCCATACCTACCAACAAGGGTGGCATCAGAAAAGGTCTAGTTGGAACTAGGAATTTTATTCCCACCTTGCAGTAAAGAGGCACTTCAGGCCCCTGCTATTCAGTGGAGACCATATTGGAGCTTGGACTTCCACTCCCACCCCAACAAGTTACCCTTGCCCTCCTCAGTGGGGTGATGTCAGAGGAAGACAAATAAAAAGTTTGGCATTCACCATCATCCAGATATAAAAAGGTTATTACCTCTTATGGTATAAGTGGAAGCCATGCAGGAGCAGGAAAAAGAGGGGTACCCCATTACCGCTTCTTAGCAATAGAGACACATAGTTTCCCCTAGCTCCATGTCAGGGAAGACTGAGTACAGAACTTTAGCTTCCATCCTGACCTGCCGGTAACACGATAGTGTCCCTACTTTTGCTAGAGCAGTGTTAGAGGAGGACTGTAAAACACAGGATTTAAATATGGTCCAGAATCTTATACTATCCATAATGTTCAGATGTCAATTAAAAATTATCCATTGTGCTCCAAGACTTAAACTGGATTCCAACTTAAAAAACAGACAATAAACAGACACAAAATCCAACATGACACAAATTTTAACATTACATGAAAAGAATTTAACATAACCATTATAAAAATGCTTCAGCGGTGCCTGGGTGGCACAGCGGTTAAGCGTCTGCCTTCGGCTCAGGGCGTGATCCCGGCATTATGGGATCGAGCCCCACATCAGGCTCTTCCACTATGAGCCTG
This sequence comes from Ailuropoda melanoleuca, assembly GCF_002007445.2. NCBI lineage: Eukaryota > Metazoa > Chordata > Mammalia > Carnivora > Ursidae > Ailuropoda > Ailuropoda melanoleuca. The sequence continues at coordinate 55,532,823 of NC_048218.1, forward strand.
CTTCTTCCTCTCCCACTCCCCCTGCTTGTGTTCCCTCTCTGGCTGGCTGGCTGTCTCTATCTCTGTCGAATAAATAAATAAAATCTTTATAAAGAAACACTTCAGTGAATAGTTATAGTACATTAAGACTAATGAAAAAAATAGAAACTCCGGGCAAAGGAAAAAAGTAACAGAAAAACAAAAAAGTGATATAAAGAAAAACCAAATGGAAATTTCAAAAATAAAAAATGTAATAAATGAAAAAATTAAAAAGCAACAAATGGGCTCAATAGCAGAATGGAGAAGACAGGAGAAAAAATCATTGAACTTGAGGAGAGAACAACAGAAATGACCAATTCTGAAAAACACCAAAAAATTGACTGAAAAAAAAATAAACACACCTTCAGGAACATGTGGGACTAAAGCAAAAAGATCTAACATTTGAGTCTTCAGAATCCCAGAAGGAGAGGATACAGAAAGTGGCACAGAAAAAGTATTCAGAGAAATAATGATCGAAAGTTTCACAAATTTGGAAAAATACAGACCTACAGGGTCAAGAAGAAGAGTTAAGTCCAAATAAGATAAACCCAAATAAATCTAACTCAAGACAGAAGTTAAACTTCAGAAAACTAAAGATGAAGAAAAAAAGCTTAAAAGCAGTTATAGAGAAGTGATGTATTACTTATGGGGGAAAGCTATTCAAATGACAGCAGATTTCTTATTATAAACTGCGGAAGCCACAACATTTTCAAGTGCTGAACAAGATGAACTTATGAACCCTATATCTGTATCCAGGGAAAATATTCTCCACAAAAAAAAAAGGAGAAATCAAGACACTAGCAGATGAAGGAAAACTGAGAGAATTTGTCACCAATAGAGCTACCCCTAAAAGAATGGCTACAGGAAGTTCTCTAAGCAGAAAAAAATATAATAAAATAAGGAATCTTGGAACATCAGCAAGTAAGAAAGAATATGGTAAGCAAACTTATGGGTAAATACAATAGACCTTCTCCTTTAGAGTTTTCTTCATTATGTTTGATGGTTGAAGCAAAATTATAACACTGCCAAATGTAGTTCTCAATGTATATAGAGGCAATGTGTAAAATGACTACATTATAAGTAGAAAAGGGTAAAGGAATGTAAAGGGAGGTAAGCTTTCTACACTTCCCTAGGACAGCTAAAGTGTTGACACCTGCGAACAGTAATAAGGTGTACACACACACATATTTACAGATATCTTCACTTATGTATTACATTATACATAAATACACATACATATATAGCATAATATTTAGAATAACCATTAAGAAAGCTTTAAGAAGGGACACCTGGGTGGCTCAGTCAGTTAAGCATCTGCTTTCAGCTCAGGTCATGATCCCAGGGATCAAGTCCTGCATTGAGCTCCTTACTCATTGGGGAGCCTGCTTCTCCCTCTGCCTGCCACTCCCCCTGCTTATGCTCTCTCTGTCTCTCTCTACGACAAATAAATAAATAAAATCTTTAAGAAAAAAAAGAAAGTTTTGAGAAGACACACTCAAAACACCATAGATAAATTAAAATGGTATTACAGGAAGTCTTCAAGTATCCTACAAGAAGGCAGAAAAACAAAATAGAGGAAAAAATAGAGAACAAACAGAATACAAAAAAATAAAATAGCAAACGTAAGCCTTAAAAATATAAAAATTATATTAAATGTGAATGATCTATAGACACCAATTAAAGGATTGAGATTGGTAGAATAGATAAACAAACAAACAAGAACATGACTAAGCTATATGCTGTCTACAAGAGACTCACTTTGATTACAGAAATACAAGAAATATAGGTAGGTTGGAATAAAATTATGGAAAAAGATATAGCATGCAATGTAGTTAAGAGGAAGCAGGATCAGCTATATTAAATATGTTTCAGAACAATAACAACAAAAAAACAAAACTTACCAGAGACAGAAAGGGAAAGCACATAAAGGTAAAATGGTCACTATACTAAGAAGATATAACAGTCCTAAACATGTATTCACCAAACAACAGTGCTGCAAAATATTCGAAGCAAAAATGATAGACCTGAAAGGAGAAATAGACAAATCCCCAGTTATAGTTGGATATAATCCACAATTATTGCCTCTCTCTCAAAAACTGATAGAACAACTACACAGAAAATTAGCAAGTACATAGAAGAACTCAACAAACCATCAACCAATAGGATCTAATGAATATTTATAGAACATGCCACTTTAAAACAGCAAAATACATGGTTTTTTTCAAGCACCTGTGGAATATATACCAAGATCAACCATATCCTGGACCATAAACAAACCTTATCAGGAAAGAGTATATTCCCTGACCACACGGAATCAAACAAAAAGCGATAATAGGAAAGTAACAGAAAACCCCCCAAATACAGAAAACATTAAAAAAAAAAAAACCCTTCATTATCCAGGAGTCAAAAAGGAAGTCCTGGGGGGCCTTGGGTGGCTCAGTTGGCTGAGCATCCGACTCTTGATTTTGGCTCAGGTCATGATCTCAGGGTCCTGGGATGCAACCTCATGTCTGGCTCCATGCTCAGTGCGGAGTCTGCTTGAGGATTTCTCTCTCTCTCTCCCTCTGCACCTCCTCCCCCAAATAAATAAATAAATAAATATAAATAAATAAATAAAAATTTTTAAAAGGAAGTCTCAAGGGAAATTAAAAATACATTGAATCGAATGAAACCAGCAATAACAGAAGTGCAGGAGGGAAAAAATCCTTACTTTCAAATGTTCATTGTTAAAGTGTTCTGTGAACTGGTAGTGAATGAACACTGCTCTTGCACTATCCCAGCAAGATAGGGAACCTTATATGAGCTTGTATATATAAAATGTCAATAAACAAGTAAGTGACTGTTGGAATTTAAAAGAGAAAAACACAAACAAAAGCTCTAGGTAAAGAGTACTTTCCTCCTACTTAAAGTACTATTCAGGGGAGGAGTTTATAGAAAGATGAAAGTAATTTGTGTGTGTTCTTTTTAAAATTTTAATACAAAAACAGCACTTAATTTGAAACGAACGATTTTACAGAAACTTATATTTTGAATATCCTATTTCAGTGTGAGCAGATGATCATGGGGATTTAGATGTCAAAGGAATGATTTTTAGAAACACAGCATACTGCTGTGGAGAGCAGTCTTTTCACTTGACCTCACTTACTGTGGATGAATTAGTTTGAATTTTATTATGCACAAAATAACAGGATATGAAAGACTGGGAAAAGTTAATAACACTCTCAATAGAAGAGCTAGTTAAATGTTCTTGCAAGTTAGCAGGTAAGTTTTCCGAGCCTGTGTGTGAATCTATGACAGCTACAGAACAGGGACACATAATGTTGAAAATTACATGCACAGACCTGAGATTCCAACAGAACTGGAGCTGAGCAGCCAAAGTCCACAAAGGCTGCAAGATGAGGAGCGTTTTTTGGTTTTGTTTTAACATTAGGAAAGGTTTTTTTGTTTTTTTTTTTTAAGATTTTATTTATTTATTCGACAGAGATAGAGACTGCCAGCAAGAGAGGGAACACAAGCAGGGGGAGTGGGAGAGGAAGAAGCAGGCTCATAGGGGAGGAGCCTGATGTAGGGCTTGATCCCAAAATGCTGGGATCACACCCTGAGCAGAAGGCAGATGCTTAACCACTGTGCCACCCAGGCGCCCCAACATTAGGAAAGTTTTAAAGGACTTTGTTAATTAGTAACAAAGTTTGGTGAGAAATTTAAAAGAGAATGCCATTTCAGAACTAAAGTCCAGTTAGAGAGTAAAATACTCCACGTGTTAGTGAAGATTTTATAAATTTCATGGGCTTTCCACTCCACTTCATTCTCCAGCTCCTCATGCTTCCCATCTGGGTACAAGGATCAGGTAATGCTTCACTTTTTCTTGCAAATGCTTTGTGGCTGGAAATCAATGGCAAATAAATACCAGGGTGGTCTTTCCACTTTTGTGAAGTTAGGGGAGCAGAGCATTATGTTTGAGTCTGCATGTTAATGAATCATGTGATTATCCAAGTTGTTGGCAACTAGCAAACAGTTTAAGTTGAGCATATTTGAAAAAGTGAGCATATTTGAAACAGAACAAAAGAAAGGTAATAAGCATTCCTTCTGGAGTGAGCCAAGTAGCTCACATAAGACAGGCCACAGACCTGCTGGAAGCAAATGGGCTTTTTGCAATTGAGTTAGCTAGCTAGTTACTTAGTGAGTTCATTATTTTGCAGTATTACTTGTAGCCCATTTGCGTTTTAAGTTTGAATTTTACTTGTTTTGGTCACTAAGAGGTTTTTCATTTTTATGTTGTTAAGTCTGGTCATTGTTTCCTTTGTGGGTTTGCTTATCATTACAAACTAAGGTATTCCTGCAACATCACGGATTTCATAAATATTCAAGTCCTGATATTTTCTAGTCATTTAAAAATATTTGATTAAAGATATGTAATTCAATTCCATCTAAAATCTGTTGGGTTCATGGTAAGGGCAGTCACTAATCTTTTGTAGGAATTTAGTTGAGAAAATAAATCATGATTACCTCTAGTGAAGGAGTTTTTCCTGGTAGAAGTATCATTTGAATTCAATTAGATAATTCAATCAAAAGCTGAGTGGGAGTGACGCATGCTGAGGACGAAAGAAGCATGACAGGAAGAGGAAACCAGTATGCATGAGTGTTACTTCTTCTTAACTTACTTTAGCATCTAAAAAACAAAATGGAGAAGGCTGGTTCTGACATCAGGTAACTCCGAATCTAGTGGGGGAGATGAGCATGTGGACAAATAATTATAAAGAGATGTGGCAAGCACAATTATAGAAATTGTTACAGAAATAGTGATAGCTTATTTGTTACCATTTAGACTTTCATCAGGTGTTACAGGTATCCCCCACTTTCTAAAGGTTCATGTTACATCACTTCGCTTTTATTAATGACCTACATTAGTACCCGTTGTTGCTAACCAAAAAAAATTTGAAGAGGACTCTTGCTTTTACAAAAAGTCCCTCCTGTACTAATGTAGGTCCTTTGTAAAAGCAAACTAATGTAACTGCAACTTTCAGAAAGCAGAGAATATTCTTCACTTGAAACCATTTGGGTTTATGAAAGGTTTCACAGGAACACTCTATTTTCAGATAGCAAGGGAAACCTGTAGTGAGTCTTTCTTTGGGGGAGGGACCACACCACCCATGATCACCGAAATGTCTTGGTAATTTACAACTGTCATTATATCTACATTTTCTTATTCAACACTCACAATAGCCTGTTAGTCAGGTATCATTAAAGCCATTTTTCAGATGAAAAACCTAAGGCTCAGAAAAGCAAATGATTGCTTTAAAACCATACTTCTTAAAATTAGCAGACTTCTTAAAATTGGTAAGACATCATCACAGGTCTTTTGCTCACAAATGAAATACGATTTATACAAAAAACATGCTATATGTATTTAAATATTCTCCAATGTTGTGTACATAGATCAATGAATTTTTGAAAAATATTTTTAAAAAATTTGTTTATAATTTGAATATAAAAACCAAGAGAAGTGGATGAAAAACAGAACATAATATGAGGGAAGTGGAGTAAGTTAGGTGAGGTGTTTTTTTTTGTTTTGTTTTGTTTTTTAACCTTTGTATTTAAGTAAGACAGACCTGCAGGAAAGTGTACAAACATAAGTATGCAGTCTGATTAATTTTCATGATCACACCAACATATCCAGTGTAGATCAAGAACAAAATATTAACAGCATCCCAAATCCTTAATCATGCCCCTTTCCTTTCATTTCGTAAGAATGCCACTATCCAAATTTATTTTTTCTTTTTTTTAAATTTAATTTACATTCCATTAGCCAACGTATGCTTTTCGATATAATGTTCAATGATTCATTAGTTGCGTATAACACCCAGTGCTCATCACATCACGTGCCCTCCTTAATGCCCATCATCCAGTTACATCTATTCTTTTTTTTTAAATTTTTTGTTATGTTATGTTAGTCACCATACAGTACATCATTAGTTTTTGATGTAGTGTTCCATGATTCATTATTTGCGTATAACACCCAGTGCTCCAAATTTCTTACACCATAGATTCATTTAATCTGTTGTAAATGTAATCATTTAGCATTTATTCACTCGTATCTAGTTTCTTTGGCTCAACAACATATTGGTGAGTTTTATCTATATTGTTGAGAGTAGATGTAGTTTATTAAATCTCATTGGAGTATAATATTCCATTGTGTAAATGCCATCACTTACTTATCAATTCTGTGATTTACATTTGAGTAATTTTTTGGTTTTGACTATTACAAATAGCACTTCTATGAACATTTTTGTACATATGTTTTGAAGAACATATATATGCCTTTCTATTAGATATATATCTAGGAGTAGTTTTTTCTGATCATAGGATATGCCTATGTTCAGCTTTTTAAAAAATTATAGTTTATACACAATGCTACATTAGTTTCAAGTGTAGGACATGGTGATTCAATAATTCTATGTGTTATGCTGTGCTCATCACAAGTGTAGCTGCCATCTGTCACCATACAATGCTATTACAGTACCATCAACTGTAAGGCCAAAGGGTTTTTCAGTTTACACTCCCATCAAAGTGTGAATGAATTGTGTTTTCTACATTATCTTCACCAAATTTGGTATTGTTTGTCTTTCATGTTAGTCATTCTGGTGCATGTGTAGTCTGGGTTTTAATTTACATTTCTTTGATGACTAAAGAAGTTGAGCATCTTAAATATGTTTATTGGTCAGTTAGACATTCTCTTGTATGATGTGCAATTCATATGTCTTGCTCAATTTTTGATAGAGTTGTCTGTCTTTGTCTTACTGATTTGTAGAATACAAGTCCTTAGTCATATATACGCATAGCAAACATCTCTTACTCTATGGGTTCTCTTTTTACTTCTGAATATGTATCATTTGATAGACTGCAGTTATTAAATATTAAAATAGGCCAATCTTTCACTTCTGATTTTTTATCATGCCATATTCCTCAAAAAGGAATAAAGCATCAAATAACTGTTGATGCATACGCCCTACTTAAGAAATCGTTCGCTACTCCAGCCGAATAGATGTTCTACAATACTTTTTTTTGAAGTGGTATTCTATCTTTCACATTTACATTTTTAAGCATTTGAAATGGATTTTTGTCTCTAGTCTTAGATGGGAGTAAATATATAATTTTTTCCACATTGATATCTAATTTACACATCATCATTTATTGGAAAGATAATCTTTTCCCCACACGTATGCATTCTCTGTTCCATTTGTCATATATATCAGATGACCATATATGTGAGGGACCATTTCTGACTCCATTTCATTGTATTTCATCTATTTCCTTATCTTTGAATAAATATCACATTGTATTACTTTAGCTTTATATCTGGATAGTAAGTCTCCAGTTTATTGCCTTGGCTTTTTTAGAATCAGCTTGTCAAATCCAGAATTAAAAAAAAAAAAACCTGCTTGAAATTTTATTAGATTTGCATGGAATCTAAACATTAGCTTGAAAAGAATTGACATCTTTATGGGTTTTTTTCTTAACTATGGTATGATATATCTTTCCACTTATTCAAGTCTTTATTTTTTTTCAGATATATTTTTTAGATTTCAGTAAAGAGGTCTTATATATCCTTCAGTGGATTTTTTCCTATGTATTTCTTTCTTTTTACCCAGGGAGGCTATTGTAAATGGCATTTTCAATTTTTTTCCATTTGTTTGTTGAAGATATATAGAAATATAATTGATTTCTTAAAAAGACTTTATTTTTTAAAACAGTTTTAGGCTTATTTTCTCAGAAAAACTGAGAAAATAGTACAGTGTTCCCTTATACCTCTTGCTCAGTTTTCCCTATTATTAACATCTTACATTAGTATGGTACATTTGCTATAATTAATAAATTAAATTCGATATATTTTTCATAACTAAAGTTCACAGTTTAGTCGTATTTCTTGACTTTTAACTTTTTTTGTTTAAGGATCCCACCCCAGACACCACGTTACATTTATTTTTCATGCCTCCTTAGGGTCCTCCTAACTATGACAGTTACCTCAGAATTTTTCTTGTTTTTGATGACCTTGACTGTTTTCAGGGGACTAGTCAAGTATTTTGTAGAATTTGTCTGATCTTTTTCTCATGCCTTGACTTCCTGTTATGGATTTGAGGGAGGAAGACCACAGAGGTAAAATGCCATTTTAATTACATCATATCAAGTGTACATACTATCAACTCTTATGTCTACATAAGATACATTTATAATACAGTTAGATTTTCAGGTTTCAGTCTGCACTCCTTGGCATCCCCAGTCTTCTAAATAATTTTTTTAATTGTATACATTAAGGTTCACTTTATGTGCTGTAAGTCTCTATATGTTTTGACAAATGCATAACGTCATTTATCAGCCGTTATAGTATCATACAGAATAGTTTCATTGCCCTAAAAATCCCCTGTGTCTCACCTATGCAACTCTTCTCCCTACTCCAAACCCCTGGTCACCACTGATCTTTTTGCTGTCTCTATAATTTTCCTTTTTCCAAAATGGCATGCTCTTGGAATCACACAATGGGTAGGCTTTTTAGCTTGTTTTCTTTCACTTAACAATATGCATTTAAGGTTTATCCATGGGGTGTGTGTGTGTGTGTGTGTGTGTGTGTGTGTGTGTAGTTTGATAGTTCATTTTTTTTCATGGCTCAATAATCTGTTGTATAGATGTACCATAGTTTACTCATTCACGTATTGAAGTCATCTTGGTTGCTTTACATTTTTGGTGATTATGAATAGGATGCTATAAACATTTACAAGTAGGTTTTTATGTGGATATAAGTTTTCAAATCAATTGAGTAAATACCTAAGAGTACAATTGCTGGATCCCGTGGCAAGAGTACGTTTAGTTTTGTAAGAAACTGCCAAACTGTCTTGCAAAGTAGCTGTACCATTTTGCATTGCAATTGGCAATGAATGAGAGTTCCTGCTGCTCCACATTCTCACCAACATTTAGTATTGCTTCTTTTTTTCTTCCCATTCTAATAGGTGTGTAGTGGAATCTCATTATTGTTTGAATTTGCAATTTTCTAACAACAAGAGATTTCACACATCTTTTCACGTGCTTATTTGCCATTTATAGATCTTTGGTGACGTGTCCATTCAGATTTTTTGCCTATTTTTTAAATTAGATTGCTCGTTTTTTAAATTGTTTTTTGATATATTTTGTATACAAGTCTACTATGGCCTGAATGTTTATGTCCCCTCAAAATTCATATGCTGAAATTTTAACCCTCTAAAGTTATGGTATAAGTAGGTGGGGCCTTTGGGAAGTGAGTAGGTCAGGAGGGTAGAACATTCATGAATGAAATTAGATTATAAAAAAAAAAAAAATCCACAGAATTTCCTAGTTCCTAACACCATGTGAGGACACAACAAGAATTCTATGATCCAGAAAAGAGCCCTCACACAACCATGCTGGCACCCTGATCTTGGATTTCCAGCCTCCAGAACTGTGAGAAACAAATTTCTCTTGTTTATAAACTACCCAGTTTATGTTATATAGCAGCCTGAATGAATTATGACAAAGTCCTTTATCAGATATGTGTTTTACAAATGCCTCCTTGCAGTCTGTGGCTTGGCTTTATATTCTCCTTACATTGTCTTTCACAAAGCAAAAGTCTTTAATTATAATAAAGTCCAACTTGTCAAATTTTTCCATTCATGGATCATACTTCTGGTATTGTATCTAATAACACATTACCAAACCCAAGATCACCTAGATTTTGTCTTATGTTTTCATCTAAGTTTTGTACTTTTGCATTTTCGTTTAGGTCTATACTCCGTGTTGAGTTAATTTTTGTTAGTTAGGGGTCTGTATTCAATTTTTTTTTTTTAGCATATCAATATTGTAGTGGGTTGAATAGTGCACCTTCCCGCCTCCTCCCTCCTCCCCCCACGTCTTGTCTATCTGGAATCTCAGAATGTGATATTATTAGAAATTGGGTCTTTTCAGATAAAGGAAGGATCTCAGGATGAAATCACCCTGGGTTAGGTGAAAGAGTCCAAAACACCTTGATTTAGGACTTCTGACCTCTAGATCGGTGAGAAAATAAATTCTACTGTTTGAAGCCATGAAGTTTGTGGTAATTTGTTATGGCAGCCCTAGGAAAATAATTAGACACTCAGTTGTCCCAGTAGCATTATTTGTCAAAAAGTCTATCATTTTCCCCATTGAATTTCTTTGCACCTTTGTCAAAAATCAGTTGACCATATGTATGTGTGTCCATAGCTGGACTCTCTACTCTGTTCCATTGATCTATTGGTCTGTTCTTTTGCCAATTCCACACTGTATTGATTACTCTAGTTTTAGAGTAAATTTTGAAGTTAAGTAGTGTCAGTCCTTCAACTTTGTTCTTCTCCTTCCATATTATGTTAACTATTCTGGGTCTTTTAGTTCTCTACACAAACTTTAGCAACAGTTTGTCAATATCCATAAATAACTTGCTAAGATTTTAATTGGGGTTGCATTGAATCTACAGATCAAGTTGGGAAGAAGTGATATCTTGACAATATTGAGTCTTCCTATCCATGAACATGGAATATTTCTCATTTATTTAATTCCTCCTGGATTTGTTCATCAGAGTTTTATAATTTCCTTCATAATAGATCTTATACTCATTGTTAGATTTATACCTAAGTATTTCATTTGGGGGCTGCTTATTATGTAAATGGTATTGTGTTTTTAATTTCAAATTCCACTTGTTCGTTGTTGATATACAGGAAAGTGACTGACTTTTAGATAATCACCTTGTAATACTACAACTTTGCTGTAATTGCTTCTTAGTTCTAAGAATTTCTTTTGTTAATTCTTTCTGATTTTCTACATAGATGATCATATCATCTGTGAAAAAAGACAGTTTTATGCCTTCCTTTCCAATCTGCATACATTTTATTTATTTTTCTTGCCTTATTGCATTAGGAAGAGGTTTTAGTATGATACTGGAAAGGAGTGGTGAGAGGGGACATCCTTGCCTTATTCCTGATCTTCAGTGGGAAAACTTCGAGTTTTGCTAGGTGTAAGTTTCTGTAGATATTCTTTATCAGGTAAAGGAAGTTCCCCTCTATTCCTAGTGTACCAAGTTTTACTATGAATTGGTGATGGATTTTATCAAATGCTTTTTCTGAATCTATTGATATGATCATCAAATATGTTCTATTTTAGTCTGCTGATTAAATAAATTACATTAGTTGATTTTCAAATGTTGAACCAGCTTTGCATACCTGGGATGAGTCTCACTTGACCATGGAGTATATTTTTTTAAATACTTTTTTGGATTCAATTTGCTAATATTTGTTTAGGATTTTTGCATTTATGTTCATAAGAGATATTGGTCTATAGTTTTATGTTCTTGTAATATCTTTAGCATTTTCTTTTTAATTCTTTTTAAAGTTTCCATGTTTATGCTTACATTATCCATGCGTTCTTACATGTGTCAACTTTCCATGAGAGTCTTTCCTATATTAATCATAGCTGATTTTAATTCCATCTGATAATTTCAAAATCTGTTATATATTTGAGTCTGGCTTGGACACTTGCTTTGTCTCTTCAGACTGTTTTTATTCTTGGCTTTTAGCATGCCTTATAATTTTTTTGTTGAAATCCAGACCTGATATATCAGATAATAAGAACCAAGGTAAGTAGAGCCTTAGCATGGGTTTTATGTTAATCTGGCAAGGATTTGGGTTGTGTTTACTGTTTATTGTAAGTCTAGGTATCAAGAGTTTCAAAGTCGCGTAGTTTTTTTGTTTTTGTCTCTTCTGCTGATATTGAATTTTCCTAAGAACTCTTTGTTAGTAAAAGTCTGGGACTTGCAACCATTTCAGCTGTAATCCATTGTCATTATATTGGAGCTCTATTGATGTGGTGATGAAGAGTTGGGAAGGGAAGTATTTTAAAATCTTATGTTTAAATTTCACTCTTTTGGTGGGCCTATGACCTTTGGCTGTGACCTTCACAAGTTTTCTTACTTTTTTCCTCCTCCTTCTCCACCTTAGATAAGACAAGAAAGCTAAAGGGAACCAGAGTAGGGTTGTTGTCCTTCTACCTATGTAAGATAAGGATCTGGTAAACTCTTTTCCCTGGAGAGTAGGTTTTTCTTTAACAGAAAGTGGCCTGGGCTTATTTCAACATGGTTACTTTCCCCTTCCCTTGCCAAAGATATAAGGAGATTTTTTTCGGCTCTTCACTATAGGAAACTAGAGCGGATCATGCTGGTGAAACCTATGGAATTTTAGGTCCTCCCTAAAACTGGAGCCCTGACGAGTTCTTCACCCTCAAGCTCATTCATACTCAACCTCCAGAAATTCATCAAAATTATCATTACTTGTGTTGGTTAATTTATGTTTCAATATTTGTACTCAATAAATATTTATTGATTAGGTAGTGTATGCCAGAGACACTTTTAGAAACTACTTATGAATAGTGAAGAAGATAGGAAAGTTCATTTTTTAGTGGGAAAGAGACACATATAAAAAGATAATTATAAAACAGAGAGGTAAGTGCTATGATAGAGGTAAGTCCAAGGTAGTATGAAAGTACATTTCTCTTAATTCATACTGGGTTTTATTTTCAGATTTTCCACACATAATAAAATATAAAAATAATAAAACAGCTATATTGGGAGAAAATGTGACCATCTTCTGCAATTTAACAACTCCAGCAGATGTTGTGCAAATTACCTGGCAGAAGATTCAAGGTTCTTTGCCACAAAATATTGGCACATATAGCAGTATATATGGAGAAAAGATCCTTCCACCATACAGAGATCGACTGCACTGTAAAGTCATCGAACCCAATTCTTCATTCATAACTATCCGTGAAGTAACATTTGAAGATGAAGCCTGCTACAAATGTCTATTTAATGTGTTCCCACATGGCAGCCATGGTGGACAAATCTGCCTTAATATTATAGGTATATCCATGTTTTATGTAGAGTCAAAATTTGGGGGAATGTGGTCTTTCAAGGTTAAGGTCCAGAGAAAGAATGTTAGAGAAGGAAAGATTGTAATAGAGGTCACCCATGCTTTTGTTATCCAGAAGAAAAAAAATGGAAGCCAATGATAGTTACATGACTTTTCCATTTTCACACAGTGCCAGACCAGGCATAAGAGTTAGGTCTTCTGACCTCTCATCTAACTTTTTACACTGCACTGATTTTAATCTGGTGGATCATGCTCATGAATGGCATCAGAATTTTCATTGGGAAAGAGAGGAAAAGAAACAGAGAGAGTGGAGAAAATGAAAGAGGAAAGAAGACTTAAAAAATAAGAATTAACAAAATGTTGAAGGACTAGTGATAGTATCATAATGTCCCCTCATTATTTTGCTGGAAATTTAAAGTATTGAAGGTTTATAGAAGGTAATTTTAAGGTTGAATGAAAATGGAGCTATTAAGCATTTCTCTTAAACTGGAGGATAGTAGGTGTAAGAGATGGAATTGTGAGGTTTTGCAAAATTTGAGGAGAGGTGTCTGAAAGGGACACGTTTCAACGTTTTGTCATCATATAAGTATTTGGGGAAGTCTATCTTTAACACCTTAGAAATCTGGTATGACATATTTTTTGTATTTAATTTTGTGTCTCCTTTTTTGTCTCAGCTGTATCTGAATTAAAAACTGAACTGCAGTCCAATCTTGACTCTGAAGATGTTCTTAGATTTATTTATTCAGCTGTGGGAAAACCTGTTCCTCAAATATCTCTTTTCCCATCACAAGTCTTGATTAATCCACCAGAGGAATACCTTGCTCAGAACCCAAATGGCACGGTGACCATCACTAAAATGTACAACATCTCCTTGGAGACTGTGAGGTCGCTAGGTCTCCAATATCTCACTGTGCGCATGGATCATCCTCTAAGGAATGAAGAGAAGATTGTCCCTTTGTCAGTCAAACAAGAATGTAAGTAGAAGAAATAGTAAACAAGGGGAAATGTGTTAAAAATTCATATCAGAAGTGTGCAGTACTCATCTATTTTTAGAAATGTTAAGTCATTGTGATACATATGCGTGGTTAAAAGAATCAAGTGATGAAAACATTCTCTATCACCGTTCTGCCTCCAAGGTTAACTGTTCTTAAATGGCAAATTTTTAATTGATCTCCTTTAACTGCTTTCCACTGAATTTCTGCCACAGTCAGTGAAGACCTGGTTCATTTATATCTCCTTCAAACTTTCCTCCTGCCAATATAGTTCCTTTCTTCCCAGTGTAGTTCTCTTGCTGATTACCTCTGCGACCTTCAACAGTGTGGTAAAACTTACTTGTGTTATCACCATACAAAGTCTCTCTTAGATGCCCACTTTTTCTTGCTTATCTTCCACCCAAGCTTGGCCAGTTGTACCCTCTGTTTCAAAGCCATAGTTAAGCAAGGTATGAATCTCTTTAAAAATTTAAGTAATAATTTAAATATATTTATGTTTCTGTATTTATATAGTACAATTTCCTATAACATTTAAATAATTGTTTTTATATTTCACCTAATCTTTGACACTGGAGCATTTTTCTCTATTTATTTAGTGTAAATACTGGTATATTTGGGTTTTCACCTACCATCTTACTATTTGTTTTTTATTATTTGACCTGTTTTAGGTCCCTTTCTCTCTCTTCCTGAATTTTCTAGGGTTATTTATTTTTGTTTCATTTACCTCCTCCATTAATTTGTTAACTCTACATTCCTGTATAGTTTAAGTGGTTGACTTGGAGACTGCAACATACATCTCTTGACTTATTAAAGACTAATATAATTTATTACTTTTACTACTTTTCAGATACTGCAATGAGTTTTTATGAATTCCCAGTCTCTGTGCTGTCATTTTGTGCATTTCATTTCATTTATTCATTTATTTATTTAAATTTTTGTTTGTTTGTTTGAATATAGTTGACACACAATGTCATATTAGCTTCAGGTGTATGTTTTGTTCATTTTAATTCTTTACATATATTTAAATGGCAAAAATATATTATTGTTGTTGTTCCTGTTATTCACAGTAATATTCTTTTAGATTTATCCTTTCTGTTGTTTTTTATTTCTTTGCCTAGCTCAAACTTTTATTTTTCTTCTGCCTAAAGAATTCTCTTTAGTTTTTTCCTTAGTGAAGATGTACAGATGGCCAATTCTTTTAATATTTTTGGTCATAAAATGTTTCAACTTTTGAAGTACATTTTTACAGGGTTTCTGATTCCAGTTTTAGTTTAACCACCTTTCTGCCCTCAGATCTTGTAGAGTATTCCTCCATTGTCTTTGATCATCCGTTGTTATTGCTGAGAAGTCAAATGTCAATCAGATAATAGTAATAGTATATATTACTATATCTTCTCTTTGATAATATCGTATCTTCTTTTTATCCTTAGAGTTCTGAAACTTCCTAGTGCTATTTTTAGGGTATTTAATCTTATTTTTAATACTTCAATGTAATTGGCATTTGGTGAGCTCACTCAATTTGGAGGCTCAAATCCTTCAAATCTGAATATTCTCTCATTTCTTTGAGAATTTCCCACTCGTTCACTTAACTTACTCTCTTTTATAAGCCTCAATGAAGTGGGCATTAAAACATTTCAACTGACTTTTATTTTCTTCTTTTAAAAAATATGTCTCTTTTTCTTTTCTTCGTAATATCAGGGAGATTTTTAAAAATTAACTTTAAACCCTTTCATTCAATTTTTCCTTCTTTTGACAATCAGGTTTATAATTTTGAATTGCTTTATAACTTAAGATTAATTTTATAAATTAAAATTGATTTAATTTTTTTTCATACCCAGTTTTTCCTGATTTATGAAAGTAATATCTTATCAAATCTATCTGGGAATAATAATTCAGAAGTGTTGTAATTATCTTCTCTTTCTTTAATTATCTCTTCCACTCTCCCCCTGACCCACTACCAACTGTTATTTATTTATTTATTTATAATTTTAAGTGAGTTCTATGCCTAATGTGGGGCTTGAACTCACAACCCTGAGATTAAGAGTCTATATGTTCTACTGACTGAGCTAGCCAGGTGCTCCCTGTCATTTTAATTCTTTGTTTCTTTTACTCAGTCTTTCTCATTTTGACTACAAGCTTTATTCAAAGTCTAGTGAGCCCTGACTGGAGGATTATAGAATCTTTATTTGGTTAATTGTATCTTATAAAGAGTGACTTTTGTTTATAGAAAGCAGGCTGCTGCTTTCTACAGTTAGCCAGCAGACTCCAAAAGCCAGAATGCAGAGGACCTGTTCTCTGGGCCTCTGACCCTCTACCCTAGTTATTTCCGGTATTTTCATTAAATTACTTAACTGCCCCTTCTTCTCTCTCTCTCTCTTTTTTTTTTTTTTTTTTTTTTTGGCTGAGAGTTAAGCACACCTGGCTCTCCAGAAATGTGATTTCAGATATGGAAATGGGTGCTTTCGACTGTTTTAAGTTTCATTCTGTGATTCTCCCCTCCTCCTTTTGCCCTCTGAGTTCTAATGCTCTCCAGGTTCTGCAGGGCTGTCTCTGCAGGTGTAAGCTGCTCTTTGCATTCATGAGCCTGCAGCTTCTCTCATCCTACACTTTCATACGCTGTTCCTCTATCCATTTTACATCTTTTGTAAATTTGTTGAAATCTCTTGCCAATGAAGATCACTCTTCTGTTTGTTCTTCATTTAATCATTTTATTTTTGTTACTATAATTTTAATGAAGTCTTAGGAAGGAGTGGAGGTAAATATTTTTGTTATGTGTATTTCTTGAAACTGAGGTTAATCAGCTCCTTTTTTCCCCAGAAAATTTCCCCAAATCATGAGATTAGAATATGCCCCTTGAATAACATATGTACCTCCCATCAATCTTTTAGCTGGATTATTATGTTAACTTCACTTCTCACTGAGCTACAAATGTCTGTAAAGAAGTAACTTATAAATTTAGAAGAGAATTCTTCCTTGCTTAGCTTTGCAACACATATTAGGCATATAAATTCCTGATTCTACTGAAATCTTCTAGAGAGCCTTTATTCCCATGCTTTATTATTGCTGACTTCAGGGCTCTGTTCACATTTTAGGCCCATTCAGCCTCCTTCTCCCGTTCTGAATGAACTTTGTAGTATCTCATTGAAAAAGAACATAGTTCAAACTAAAAGCTGAGACAAAATGATGTCTGAACAGTCAAAAATAAATAGCACAAGTTTTCACGCATGGATTTTCCTAATAGTATCAGGGAAGAAGTAATTGCTAGCAAGAATTTCTCTTCAATGGTAATGAAAAATTGAAAGCAGCAAATTAAAAAGAAGTAAGAGGTTACAATGAACAGAAAAGTGACCTCAATCAGAAAGAGGGCCTCAAAATCTACCAGAAGCAGACCTAAGAATACAGAAATGCACAATAATCCATTCCATTTAATGTAAGTGCACATTTCCTTGAGGTCTATCCACAAAGTGTATAGGTTCATTTTTATATTATATCTAAGAACTAGCATTGATAATCATGATGACCTTTGGTTAAACTTATGTTGCAATGAAAAACGTAAATTATATTCAGAAGTCTACATAAAAAGAAGTGGATTTGCAATACAATTTAGGAACACCATGGTCAAAATAGCTGCTACAAGGTGTTGATACTTAAAATTTCATAATATGTTTTTTTCATAAGACTGCAGGCTCTAGTATCAGACAGAACTGAACTTGCGTCCCAATTTTGCCACTTAATCGCTATGTACCTTTGGGCAATTTTCTTAACATCTCAGAGCCTCTGTTTTCCCATTTGTACCTAATAATCGTACTCACTCAGTTGATGTAAATAATCTTTATGAGATGCTTATCACATTGCTTAACACATTAATCTTAAATACTAATTATTTTCATTATAAATTTATTTTCTGAGGTTTTTACAGATTCTTTGAAAATTCCATTTTAGTAATTGAGTACTATTTCGTTGTGACTATATTTTTCTTAAACATTTTCTTTTGTTGACTACTATTTAGGTGGTTTTATCTTTTTCTCTTATACTTGAGTGTTGTAAAATGGTATTAAATATTGTCTGTCTTCAATTTGAATACACATTAGTGTATTCTTTTATAAAATTGATTATGGCAGATAATCTCATAGTATCAGTTTGAATGTCAACAAAGCAATGGCAAATCAAAAGAGCATTGATGATTTAAAGTGCCAAAGTGGCAGTGCGATGTGTGGAAATGAAGTCTAGTCACAAAGAACACGTTTGTGGTTTGTGTCTTTCAGGTACTTTTGGTTCTTCTTATATTTGGTTGCGTACAGTTGGTCCATTCGTAATTTTGCTATGTGTTTCATTGGTCATTGTCCTTCTTTGGAGAAAGAAAAAGTAAGTTGCCTTACTACCTATGATAGGTCTCAGTCTGCTGTCTCGAGGGTGCAGGTCACAGGCAGTTTCCACTTGTTTTATAGGGACCTTAGGGATGTCGGCTTCCTGATTTTTCAGCCTGCCTTCTGGGCAAGGGGCCTGCCGTGCTGATTAAAATACGGCTAGTTTTAAATATGAAAAAAAGGCATTACAAGGCCTTTGGCAAAATTTGTCAGGGAAAGAATGATGATGGAAAACTCTTTTCCATTTACTTAGTAATTCTTGCAGTCAGGAGTTTATCCTTGGTCAAATGATGCCCTACTTGGGATTGTTATAAAGGTAGGCTGTTAGTCATGTATGCTTATGGTAAATTGAGCTTAAGATTCTTCCTTTAGAGTAGGTTTTGAAGGGGAGAGCATGTGAACTTCAGACGACTGGTGGGAGGGGATCCACTGCGTGGTCAACAAGGCTGAGAGTGGAAGCTTGAGATAACCGTACCTCACAAAGCCACAGTAAGATGGAAGTGGTCCTACTTTACAGGACTAATGTGATAAAATACCTGTTTATTTATTCAACAAATACTTCTTGAATGCCTATATTGCTATGCACTATTCTCAGTGAAGACAATACAGACACAACTAAGACAAGTTTTAGAAGCAGATGTCTCAATAGGAAGAGGTGGTCAATGAAAAGTTACAAGGAAACAAGAGAACACTGAGTGGTGATATACACTATTTAAAAAATAAAGCAGAACAATGTAATTGAAAGAGACTATGGGACTAGTTTATATTAAGTGGTCACTCTAAGGAGCTGACATTTAAATTGGGACCTGCGTAAGAAAAGAATTGCGAGTGATGTTCCCAGAGAAGAGTATTCCAGACAAAAAAGGAAGAGTTATTGTAGGTTCCAAGGTGGGAATGAGCTTGGTGTGTTCCAAGACAAAATGAGGTCAGTGTGCATAGAGCAATGATTTGGAAATAAAGATGGGGTTTAAGATAGCTAAGGCCCTCAGGCCTTGAAGGGTGTTTGGGATTTTTACTACTTGCAATACCAATCTATTGAAGTATTTAAAACAAGGGGGTACAAGGATCTGATTTACACTTTAAAAAGATCTTTCTCACTGGAATGTGGACAAAGTTTCTTAGATTTCAAGAATGACGAAAGGAGGATTTTAAAGAGGTGATTGCCGCAGTCAAGAGTGGAATCAACAGTGGTCTGGACTAGGGTGGGAGCACTGGGAATTGAGGAATTAGGGAGAGGTTTAGGATGACAAGATTTGCAGCTGGATAGATGTGGGTAAAGGGAAAAAGGAGGAAATTATCTTGATGATTCTAAACATTCTGGCATAGATCGAAGAAACCTTTTATAAATGGGGGAAAATTAGAGGAAGAACAAATTTTGAGGGAGGATCAAGAGCTCTGTTTTGAACAGGTTAATTTTTAAATGCCTATTTGACGTCTGGGAGAATACGTCAATTGTATATGAATCTGGAATTTACAGAGCCAATGAGGACAGAGGTACAAATTTGGGAGTGTAGTGGGTATGTTCTTCAACAGGACAAATCGTAAGTTATGACTCTCACTATTATAGGGTAGAAATAACCTTCAAGTTCTGTTAATGGAGTATTTTTATGTTGAATTAAGCATTGAAGATATTTTGATCAATCTCTAGAGAGATCTGAACCTCCCAATTTTTTATTCATAGAATACTTTTATGATTTATTGCCATTAGGGGGAGTGTTTGGGCTGTCTTCATCTTATAGATCTATCAATGTCCTCATACCTATAGGTCAGAGAATGCGTTAGAATCCACGCCCCAGCTGAGACAGCCCGATGTGGAATCCTTAATGAGCCACTCTCTTCCTGCACACAGGTAATTGGTAGGTGTGTGATTTTGCTGTCATTGTACATACTTCAAATTTAAGACTTAGCCCTGCATATTAAATCATCCATTTGGCAGCAGCAATTACCATTTCAAAAATAAAAGGGAAACAAAGATTTGTTTATATAACCCAGTTTCATGAACTAGTGGGTTCAAGTGAAATTGTATTAATATTAATGACTGAATGTTTCTATTTGTTCCCTGATTCAGGACCCCTCTAACCAACACCAGTTGAACGACTGCTTTGATTTTGTTTTTTGGGTTTTTTTCTGAGTATTAATATGTATGAGCATATCTTCATATACTTCTTAGCCATTCAGGCTTCCCTTTCTGTGAGGTTCTTATCTATATCTTCATGTAATTTCTGGTTTGTTGTCTGTATTCGCAGAAATTCTTTATATTCTAGATTCTTTATGTACTAGATAGTGATTACTTCTCCCTATTTGGCACCACTCTACTAAATTTCTCAGTTATATCATTAAAAGAACATAAATCTTTAATGCTTCAATGTTGTTAAATCCATCAACTTTTCACCTGACAGTTTGAGTTTGGGGACCTATTTAAGAAGTCATCGTTCACGTAAGTTCATAAAATATAATCATATTTATTAGCTTCATATTTTTCTATTTCATATTTAGGTCTTTCAACCTTTGTACATAATGTAGGAATGACATATATTGTTAAATGTCATCATATAACAAGCCAGATTTCCTAACATCTGTTATATACAATCCATCCTTTTCCTTATTGATGAGCTCTGTTTTTAGCTCTCTCAGGTAGAGAGTTTTGTTCCATTGTTTAATTTTTTGTTTCTTCATGATTATATATAGTTTATGATCTTTTGTTATGATAAAATGTGGTAGGGAGAGATCCCTTTTTGTGTTTTTTAAAGAGGTATCTATTCAGGGATACACACACACACACACATTGTGAAATAAGTTTATTTCATTAAAAAAATATAGCTGGAATTTTGGTTAGTCTTACATTGAATTGATAGATTAATTTAATTTAGAGAGCATTGATATCTCTACAGTGTAATTTACTCCACCCATAAATATGCTATCCATTTATTCAAGTCTTTCTGAATGCCTTTTAGGAAAGTTTTAAAATTTTCTCTCTGTAGTGTTTGTGTAATTTTTGCTAAATTAATTCCTTGGTACTTTTACTTTGTTCACTATGATGAATGGCATCTTAATTTTTTAATGAAATTTTCTAGCTGGTTATTAGTGATTTAGGAACAGTTCTGGATTTTTTAGGTAAATCTATATTTGGAAACCTTGCTAAACTCTTTTATTAATTAAAAGTTTTTCTGCTTATCTAAAAGTTTTCCATGTAGATAATCATCTCTTGTGCACTCAATGACATTTTTGTTTCTTTCCTTCTAAGCCTTAGACCTCTTTTTTATATTAAATAACATCTTGCTTTTCTGAACTTAAAGACTGTGTTTTAAATTTCACTGACTATGATATACGTTGCAGTGTTTGGCTATTAAGCATATTATCAAGTTTAGGAAATGTTTTAATATTTCTATTTTCTGTCTTTTTATCATATGTCGACTGTTGAACGTAAGAAGTAATTTTGTATCTGTTAATATAGTCATATGAATTTTCCACAGTAATCCATTAATATGATAAACTACGTTGTGAGATATATAGCATTAAACCATTCTGGGAATTTTTTTTGCTTATACTTATAAATAAAACAGGACAATACTTTTCTTTTTTTTTTTTTTTAATTATCTTTCCCTGGCTTTGAAATGAAATTTTCAAATTAAGGTTTTGAAATTGACAGTAGCCTCAGAAGAAGAACTCAATCTTTTAATAGTTCTCCATTTAGGAACATGTGTATGAGATGGCTGTTTCTATTCCTTCACAATTATCTGCGTATGTGGTTTTTTTTTTTTTTGTTTGTTTGTTTGTTTTGTTTGTTTGGTCAGGGGAATTCTTTGATTTCAGCTTAGTTGCTTTCAAAGTGACTGGCTTATTAAATTATGAAATTTTATGCTGATTTTTATTATTCTTTTCCTAATTTTAAATTTTTTTATAGTAAGAACATTTAGCGTAAGATCTACACTCCTAACAAAATTTTTAAATGTACACTATGGTATTGTCCATTACGGGTACAATGCTGCACAGCACATCTCTAGAACTTACGCACATTCCTTAACTTATGCTTATTGGTTAGTAGCTCTCCATTCCTCCCTTTCCCCAGCCCCTGGCAACCAGTGCTTCACTCTTCGATTCTATGAATTTGATTATTTTAGACACTTCAGATAAGTGGAATCATGAAGCGTTTGTCTTTCTGTGACTGGCTTATTTCAGTTAGCATAATGTCCTCGAGCTTCACCTGTATTGTCACCTGTTGCAGAATTGCCTTCTTTTTGAGGCTGAGTAGTATTCTATTGTATGTAGACACATTTTCCTTACCCATTCATCTGCAGATCAACATTTAGGTTGTTTCCCCATCTTGCTATTGTGCATAGTGCTGCAATGAACATGAAAATACTAATATCTCTTTGAGGTCCTAATTTCAATACTTTTCCTTAAATATCCAGAACTGGGATTGCGTCATATGTAGTTCTATTTTTAATTTTTATAGAAATCTCCATACTGTTTTGCACAGTGGCTCTACCATCTTGCATCCCCATCAGCAGCGAGCAAGGGTTCTTATTTCTCCACATCCTCACTGACATGTGTTGTCTTTTGTTTCTTGTTTTATTTGTTTCATTTTGTTTCTTTCTAGTTATTAGCAAGTTTTTTTTTAATTGAAGTACAACTGACATACAATATTATGTATTAGTTTCAGGTGTACAACATGGTGATTTGACAATTCTATATGTTACATATGCTCACCACAATACATGTAGCTACCCTCTGTTATCATAAAGTTATTAGCATATTATTGATTATTCCCTATGCTGTACTTTTCATCCCTGTGGCTTAATTATTTTATAACTGGAAGTTTGTACCTCTTAATTCCCTTCACCTAAATTTGCCCATTCCCCCACCCTCTTCCCCTCAGGTAACTATCAGTTTCTTCTCTGTATTTATGAATCTTTCTGTTTTTTGTTGGTTGGTTGGTTTTGTTTTTTAGATTCCACATGTAACTGAAATCATATGGTATTTGTCTTTTTCTGTCTGACTTATGTCACTTAGCACAGTACCCTCCAGATCCATCTATGCTGTGAATGGCAATATTTCATTCTTTTTTATTCTTTATGGCTGAGTAATATTGCATTATATATATATGATAAATAAGATGTGATTAATATTTATATATATCTATATATGAACATATATATGAATATATATATATATAAATTAACAATACTAATTCACAGACATGCTAAAATTAGTCCACGAATCTCCTTTATGGGTAACCCAGGTGCTTTTCAAACTGCTGCTCCTGTGCCAGGTCTCAGAGTGATGCAGTGTGCTGGCCCTTTAAGAGTCTTAATTTCTAGATCCCTCCGGCTCTCCCCAAATTAAGCCCCACCAATTTTCAAAGCTCCTGCAGTTAAGACCTGCTGATTTTCAAAGCCAGATGTTAGTGTTGCAGGATTGCAGGGCAGGATGAATCTCCTGGATACAAAAGGGTAGAGTGAAGCGAAGGTTTACTAAGTGAGAGTGAGAGGAGAAGGGAAAGGAAAAAGCTCTCTAGAGTGAGAGGAGTCCCAAATGGGTTGTCACTGAGGCCTTTTAGTGGCAGTCTTTTACTGAAAACAGACTGGGAAGCTTGTGGCTTCGACGTCTTGTGCTGCCTTGGTTTGTTCCCTTATCTCTTGTTCTGCTTTGTCTCAGCCTCTCCACTTGCCAGGAATAGTTTCCAAGGTTAGTCAGGAAAGTCAGGGGCCTCCTATCTCTCATACCTATACCTTAACCCCTTCCCTACTCACAGGACGGGACCTGTGGGCAGAAAGAGCTATACTGGGACTGTGAGCAGTGACTGATCTTATACTTTTTTTTTTTAATGTTTTATTATATTATGTTAGTCACCATACAGTACATCCCTGGTTTCTGATGTAAAGTTCAATGATTCATTAGTTGCGTAACACCCAGTGCACCATGCAATACGTGCCCTCCTTACTACCCATCACCGGTCTATCCCATTCCCCCACCCCCTCCCTTCTGAAGCCCTCAGTTTGTTTCCCAGAGTCCATAGTCTCTCATGCTTCATTCCCCCTTCTGATTACCCCCCCTTTCTTTATCCCTTTCTTCCCCTACTGATCTTCCTACTTCTTATGTTCCATAGATGAGAGAAACCATATGATAATTGTCTTTCTCTGCTTGACTTATTTCACTTAGCATTATCTCCTCCAGTGCCGTCCATGTTGCAGCAAATGTTGAGAACTCGTTCTTTCTGATAGCTGAGTAATATTCCATTGTATATATGGACCACAACTTCTTAATCCAGTCATCTGTTGAAGGGCATCTCGGTTCCTTCCACGATTTAGCTATTGTGGACAATGCTGCTATGAACATTGGGGTGCATATGGCCCTTCTCTTATACTTTTTAATTAGTGGGGGTTAGGGATAACTCAAGTCTCTAAGGAATCTGGAAGGAAGGCTTTCAGGACCTTGAGGGGCCAGCTGCTGCCAAGCTAAGGTTACTTTCATTTTTATTTATTTATTTATTTACTTATTTTTAAAGATTTTATTTATTTATTTGACAGAGAGAGAGACAGCCAGCGAGAGAGGGAACACAAG
Organism: Ailuropoda melanoleuca; assembly: GCF_002007445.2. Lineage (NCBI taxonomy): Eukaryota > Metazoa > Chordata > Mammalia > Carnivora > Ursidae > Ailuropoda > Ailuropoda melanoleuca. The sequence continues at coordinate 55,557,702 of NC_048218.1, forward strand.
CAGGGGGAGTGGGAGAGGAAGAAGCAGTCTCACAGCGGAGCAGGGAGCCCAATGCGGCTCAATCCCAGGACCCTGGGATCACGCCCTGAGCCGAAGGCAGATGCTTAATGACTGAGCCACCCAGGCGCCCCAAGATAAGGTTAATTTTAAACATGATCTCACTGATAAGGCAGAATTTAAGAAACAAGGCAGAGGATCATAGGGGAGGAGAGGAAAAATGACATGGAGACAAACCATGAGACTCTTAATCTTAGGAAACAAACTGAGGGTTGCTGGAAGGGAGGGGGCAGGGAGATGGGGTGTCTGGGTGATGGACATTGGGGAGGGTATGTGTTGTGGTGGGTGTTGTGTAAGACTGATGAATCACAGACCTGTACCCCTGAAACAAATAGTACATTATACGTTAATTAAAAAATAAAATAATAGGGGCGCCTGGGTAGCGCAGTCGTTAAGCGTCTGCCTTCGGCTCAGGGCGTGATCCCGGTGTTCCGGGATCAAGCCCCACATCGGGCTCATCCGCTGGGAGCCTGCTTCTTCCTCTCCCCACTCCCCCTGCTGTGTTCCCTCTCTCGCTGGCTGTCTCTGTCACATAAATAAAAATAAAATCTTTAAAAAAATAATAATAATAAAATAAATAAAATAAAATAAAATAAAATAAAATAAAATAAAATAAAATAAAATAAAATAAAATAAACATTAAGTCACTAAGGCAGCCAGGAGTTCCTTGGGGAAGGTCACGCTTTGCATGTTTCAGGTATCTGTCAGTGAGCTGCAAGCTGAAAGGGGATTTTAATTTAAGCTGCGTTTCTTTTGCTTTTGTTTCCCACTTCATTATGAGGCTTCATCTTCCCTTCCCTGTATCAGAGCTTGGGGTGCCTGACGTGGGGCTTGATACCTTGCTCCTTGGGGAGGATCTCCGCCCCTGTGATACCCCTTCTGCTTGCAGGTCACCATGCTAGAAGTTTGGTTCCTGGCTGCATCTCTGCCTTTCCCACCCTTTTCAGTGTGATGTCTTTATCTGTGAAAAATCTGTTCCACCAGTCTCAAGTTGTTTTCAGAGTGAGTTGCATCACATGTAGTCATTGCCTTGGTGTCAGAAGGAGGAAATGAACTCCGAATCCTCCTATTCTGCAATCTTCCCCCACTCCCCTGTCTCGTTTCCTTGATACAGCCATCTAATATCTCCTTGGGGTATTGATTTGCATCTCCTTGATGATTAATGACATTGAGCACTTCTTCACATACCTACTGACCATTTATATCTTCCTGGGAGAAATACCTGTTCAAATCCTTAGCCTATTTTTTAGTTGGGTTATTAGTTTTTGGCTATTGAGTTGCAGGAGTTCTTTATATGCTTTGGAGATAAACCTCTTTTTTTTCCCCGAACTGAGGCTTAATTCTGCCACTAACTAGCTTTTATTTTTTTTACTTAAATTCAGTTAATTAACATTGAAGGTATTATTTGTTTCAGGGGTACGGTCTGTGATTCGTCAGTCTTATAATACCCAGTGCTCATTACCTCACGTGTCCTCCCCAATATCTATTACCCAGTTACTCCCTCTCTCCACTTCCCTCACCTCCAGCAACCTTCAGTTTGTTTCCTGAGATTGAGTCTCTTATGGTTTGTCTCCCTCTCTGGTTTCATCTTGTTTCATTTTTCCTCTCTTCCCCTATGATTCTCTGCCTTGTTTCTTAAATTCCACATATCAGTGAGATCATATGATAATTGTCTTTTTTGGATTGACTTATTTTGCTTAGCATAATACTCTCTAGTTCCACCCATGTCATTGCAAATGGCAAGATTTCATTTTTTGATGGCTGCATAATATTCCATTGTATACACACACCACATCTTCTTTATCTATTCATCTATTGGTGGACATCTGGGCTCTTTCCATAATTTGGCTGTTGTGGACATTGCTCCTATAAACATTGGGGTGCAGGTGACCCTTCAGATCACTACATTTGTATCCTTGTTGTAAATACCCAGGAGTGCAATTGCTGGGTCATAGGACAGCTCTGTTTTCAACTTTTTGAGAAACCTCCATACTGTTTTCCAGAGTGGCTGCACCAGCTTGCATTCCCACCAACGGTGTAGGAGGGTTCCCCTTGGAGATTAACCTCTTATCAGTGAGATGGTTTGAAACTTTTTCCGGAGGTCAAATTATCTTTTATCACTAGCACTGGTTAATTTAAAAACATACCTGAAAAGATGCCCTAAATAAAATGAAAACTAGTTTTAGAAACTCATTAGGCCAGATGATGTGACTGTGAGTGAGAGAAGTAACATGCAGAGGCTCAGGGCAATGAACCATGTACAAGGGACTGGAGGACCACAAACACTTTGAGCTTGAGTCAGACCTTTAAGATTCATGTGGAGAATGACCCTGAAAGCCACCAAAAGTTGTTGCCTACCCTGGAGCTGCTTGCCCGTGTGTATCTGAGTAATTGTTTCCTGTTCCATAGCTCAAATACCTGCAAATAGGGTACAGTCTTAGATGCGTTAATAACAGTGAGAAACCAATATTTGCATGCTTGTGATGAATTTTATGTCTCCTAAGGACTCCTGAAAGTATTTCTGCCCATCTGTAGACTGCCCTTTCAGTCTGTTGTTTCCTTTGCCATGCAGTAGCTTTTTACCTTCATATAGTCCCATCTGTCTATTTCTGTTTTTTGTTGTCTGTAATTTTGTTGTCATAGCCATGAAATCATTGCCAAGACCAACCTCATGAAACCTTTACGCTATGTGTTCTAGGTTTTATAGTTTCAGGTTTTACATATAAGTCTTTAATCTATTTTGAGTTGATTTTTCTGATGTTGTAAAGGAAGGGTCCAGTTTCGTGCTCTTGAATGTGGATTTTTAATTTTCCCAACATCATTTATTCAAGAGATGAGCCTATCTCCATTGTGTGTTCTTGACACCTTGTAAAAATTGATTGACCACAAATGCGTGGATTTATTCCTGAGTTCTCCAATCTATCCCCTAGGGCCATATGTCTGTCATTATACTAGCTCTGCACTGTTTTGATTGCTATAGCTTTGTACTATATTCTGAAATCAGAAAGTATGATGCCTCCAGCTTCATTCTCCTTTCTCAAGATTGATTTAGCTATTAATGGTTTTTTGTGTCCCATGTGAATTATAGAATTGTGTGTTGTTCTTAACTTCTGTCAAAAATGCTATGGGAATTTTGATAAGGATTGCATTAAAAACCCAACTCTATTCCTTAAAGAGCTAGAAAAAGGGAAAAAAAACTGATCTTAAAGTTAGTAGAAGTTGGTAACAAAGATTTGATCAGAAATACATGAATTAGGGGACGCCTGGTTAGCGCAGTTGTTAGGCGTCTGCCTTCAGCTCAGGGTGTGATCCCGGCAATCGGGGATCGAGTCCCACATCGGGCTTCTCTGCTGAGAGCCTGCTTCTTCCTCTCTCACTCCCCCTGCTTGTGTTCCCTCTCTTGCTGGCTGTCTATCTCTGTCAAATAAATAAATAAATAAATCTTTAAAAAAAATACATGAATTAGGAAAAAAGAAACATAACAGAAAAAATTAACAAAACGGAGAGTTGGTTTTTTGAAAAGATAAACAAAAGTGATAAACCATCAGCTAAACTAAGAAAAAAAGAGTGAAGACTCAAATAAATAAAATCAGAAATGAAAGAAGAGACTGATGGCATATAAATTTTATAAGAAGGGTCATAAGACACTATTATGAAAAAGTATACACTAGCAACCTGGGCAACCTAGAAGAAATGGATAAATTCCTAGAAACATCTAACCTCCCATGATTAAGTCATAAAGTAGAAAGTCTGAATCGTCCTATAACTAGCATGGAGAGTAAATCAGAAATCAAAAACTTTCAACAGAGAAAAGGCCAGGACTATATGGCTTCACTAGTAAATTCTACCAAACATTTAAATGAGAATTAATGCCAATGCTTCTCAAACTCCTTCAAAAAAATTGAAGGGAAGGGAACACTTCCAAACTCATTTTTTGGTTTTGTTGTTTTTTTTTTTTGCAGTTGACTTTGCTTTGCTTTTTTTCTTTTCTTTCTTTTTTTTTTAATTTTTAAAAATTTTTTTTAAATGATTTTCAAACTCATTTTTTGAAGCCTGCACTACCGTGACATCACAGCCAAAGACATCATAAGAGAAACAGCTCTTCCCCCCAATATTCCAACAAAAATAGATGCAAAAATCTTCAACAAAATACTAGCAAACTGAATCCAACAGCATATTAAAAGGCTCATACAGGACGACCAAGTAAGATTTATCCCTGGGATGCAAGGATATTTCAACATCTGAAAATTAATTAATGTGATACACCATATTAACACAATAAAGAATAAAAAATCACATGATCATCTCAATACATGTAGAAAAAGCATTTGAAAAAATTCTAAGCACTTTCATGATAAAAACTTTGAACAAACGAGGTACAGAAAGAAGGAAAGTATCTCAACATAATAAATGTCATATATGAAGAACCCATAGTTAACAACCCACTCAACGGTAAAACGGTGTAAACTTGACCTCAATGATCAGGAAGAAAGCATGAATCCTCACTCTTGCCACCTGTGTTTAACGTAATACTGGAAGTCCTAGCCAGAGTAATGAGTGGAGGAAAAAAAAAAAAGGCATAGAAATCAGTAAAGAAGACATAAACTGTCCCTGTTTGCAGATGCCATGATGTTATATGTAGAAAATCCCAACGACTCCACAAAAAACTTTTAGGACAAACAAGCAAATTCAGTAAAGTTACGGAATAAAAAATCAACATACAAAAATCAGTTGTGTTTCTACACACTAAAAATGAACTGTCTGAAAAAGAAATTAGGAAAAACAATCCCATTTACAATAATACCAAAAGGAATAAAATACTTAGGAGTAAACCTAACAGGAGGTGAAAGACTTGCATACTGATATAAAACATAAATGAGGGGCACCTGCCTGGCTCAGTTGGTAGAGCATGTGACTCTTGACATTGGGGTCATGAGTTTGAGCTCAAGCTGGGTGTAGAGATTACTAAAAATAAATAAACTTAAAAAAATTAATGAAGGAAATTTTAAACGGCACAGCAAACGGAACAATATCCCATAGCCATGTATTGGAAGACTTAATATAGTTTACGTGTCAGTCTTTAAATTTTTATGACCAACTTGTCATTTTCAGAATTATATACATTTTGTGTTTTCAAATTGATATGAATGTTCATAATATTGTCTTATTTTTTCTATTCGTTATGTCAGTTCTTCTCATATTTCATTCTATATAGTTTCTTTTTTTCTAATTTTCTTAGTACTTTTTTAGAGGGGGGGAGGGTCAAAGGGAGAGGGAGAGAGAAAATCTTAAGCAGTCTCCACAACCAGCACGGAGCCCCCAGCAGGGCTTGATTTCACAACTCTGAGATCATGACCTGAGCCGAAACCAACAGGCAGACACTTAACCGACTGAGCCGTCCAGGCACCCCAATTTTCTTAGTAATTTTTGCCATAAGTTTGTTCAATTAATTTCTAGAAAAAACTTTTTCTAGTCATTCAATTTTGTTCCTTTTTATTGATTTTTGCCTATAGTTTTATCTACGCTTTTTACTTCATTGAGTTCACTGCTTCTTTTGCTCAACATTGGTATGTGATAAGTATAGTTAAGATGATAAGTTAGCTCTAACTGGTTCTTTAGATTTGTCCAAGAATTTTAAATGTCATTTTTCCCTTGTTTGCAAAATGTTAAATTATGTAAGCGCATTTTTTCTTTTTCAAAGAATTTTTAAAGTAATGTTTATGCTTCATAATTTTTAAAGTAATGTTTATGCTTCATAAAGGGTTTTTTCCCCCTCCCTTGCTCACTCTTCTATGTTCTAGGTTTCTATTTTTTGTGTTTTTAACCTATTTGTATATGTTGTAGTTACTGATATAATAGGACGTCTTTTCCATTTTTAACTTTTATATCATTTTAGTTATATTCTTTTTTCTCCCCTGCTGTTATGAGGTTAAATATTCTTTTGTTACTTTGATTTATATTTTATGCTTATTCTTCTGATGTTCTCTCCTAATTTACTAAGGACAATACTTCTCTTTATTTTATAATGTCAATTTCTTAAACATATATATCTTGCCATAATTCTCACCTACCTCTCATAATCCCATTTCCTCCTTCCATGTAGGTTTAAATTATTCAATTATTTTTTTATAGAGATACAATTTGGGGGATCTTGCTTTTTGGGGACAATTATAAATTTTGATGAATTATTATTCCTTCTATATATCTTTCTATGTTGTGTCCTCCTGGATTAATGTTCCTTTTTCTTAGAATACTTTTTTTGAAAGTGTTTTCATGGAGAGTTTGGATGGAATAAATTTTATAAGAATTATATGCTTTACAGAAATCTTTTTTTTAATCCTATAACTGTACAATATTTTGTTCATAAAATCTGGAACAGAGTCTTTGAGTAGATTTAAAAAATTTAGGTCCAGCAAAATATCTGACACTTGGGGGAAAAAAAAGAATAAAGAAGGATTAGAAATAAAAGGAAAAGATATATCTGGCAAAAATAAAAAATAATCTAACAAAATGGTATACGTATGTCCACAAAAAGCCATGTATAAGAATGTTTATAGCATCACTATTAAAAATAACCCTAAACTGGAAAACAAATGTCCACTAACAGTAGCATAGAGAAATAAGTGTGGTATACAGTATTTACAGAATGGATAGTCTACAGCAGAGAGAATGAATGAATCACAACTATATGCAATAGCAAGGAAAAGTACTTCAAACCTACTGTTGAGTGAAAGAACCCAGATACAAATGAGGACATAGTCTCTGATGCCATTTATATGAAGCATAGCAAGAGGCAAGCCTAGTCTAGCAGGTTAAAAGTAGGACAGTGGGGGGGGTGGTGGTGACAGGATCTGGAGAGCTGGGAATGTGCAGTTTTTAATGTGCTTCCGGCTGTGTAAGTAGGTTTACTCTATGACACTTCAAGTTGTATACTTGTGATGTTTGCACACTCCTCTACAAATGATACATTTGATGAAAAAAATTAAAAAAAATAAATATACTTGTATAGCAATGTTCATAAAAGACGATGTGGAGGGGTGCCTGGGTAGCGCAGTTGTTAAGCATCTGCCTTTGGCTCAGGGCGTGATCCCGGCGTTATGGGATCGAGCCCCACATCAGGCTCCTCCGCTGAGAGCCTGCTTCTTCCTCTCCCACTCCCCTGCTGTGTTCCCTCTCTGCTGGCTGTCTATCTCTGTCACATAAATAAATAAAATCTTAAAAAAAAAAAAAGACGATGTGGAATTCAAAGTTATTTTTCTTCAGTATGAGAATTAACTCATTGTCTTCTGGCACCTGGCACTGCCTTATGACATTTAATATCCCTTTGATCCTCTTTCCTTTGTGTGTCTCTCTTCATTTTTGAAGTTTTTAAAAAAATTGTCTCCTTAATTTTCTTTATTTGATCTTCTTAATGTCACTATGCTATGTCTAAAAGTTGATTTTCTTTTATGTATCCTGTTTGGCAGCCCATGAGTCATTTAATCCTTTGATTATGCGTTGTCATGTTTCTGTTTGTCTGGAAAGGTGCAGTCATTCTATTATATTTTACAGCTCTAGATTTTTAGGTCCATGGATCCTTAACTAAAAGCTCTTTCCAGCACCTTGTCAGAGGGTGGTGGTAGAATAGGAAGATTTCAGGAGATGAGTAATTCATAGATCTGTTTCCCTCTCTCTCTCTCTCTAAGAGCCAAGAACTCTGGAACTTGTTAAAATAAACCAATCCTCCTCATCAATGCAAGTGGAAGGAAAGTCCACCCAATAAGAAGACAAACAAACAAACCAGGCACTCTGAAAGAAGAGATCATTACAGAATTGATTGCCTGAATACAAAATTTGATTCCAGATAAAAATAAATGTGCATTTGTTTTTTAAAGGTGTCTCTTGGTTAAATTCAGCCTCAAAACATTTTTTATTTTCATAGGTGACATCTGGAGAAACTGAATAACATTTCTCAAAAATCTTCATTTCTGAATTGCCTGTGTGGAATTGTATAAAGTTTCTGGGACGTGAGAGAATCCATCTTGAAGCTTCATTTTCTTTTCCAACTAATGAACTCTTGAACTGAGCCAGAAGGGACAATAGTTTTACAAACAGTTAAATTTCAACACAGCAATTGGCATGCGGGTCCTTTGAAGACAGTCAAGATAGTTAACACATGCTAGAGACAGTTTAGTTTGACAGCAACAAAGCAATAGTTATCAGAAGTGGCTCCCCTGGTTAGCACCAAATTAGCCTCTTTTCCCCTTATTTTCTTTATCTGCAACATGTAATTACCCCTTCCTTCTTTTTCATAAAACCCCTTGCTCTCCCTACTGGAGCAGAGCACTTTTCTGGTTTCCGGAACCCGTGCTCCCCGAATTGCAATTCCAAGACCCCCCAAGAAAAGCCTTTGTTCTTTGTCGGTTTCACCACCCCCTGCTATTTCACACCTGCTTGACAGCACAAGTTGCCATTCCTCAGCGCTAACGGATGACTCCTCACCTCCCCCGTTTCCTTTCTGTCCTCGTGAAAAGAGAATGGAAAAAGTGTATCCCCCCGCCCCATGCTTTCTCAGTTTCCTCAGTCGCCACCTCTGAGAACTGGAAATGTTTAAAGATGGGGAATTTAACTGGAAACCCCGTGTGGCCTGGCCCCTTGCGGCCAGCGCTGCAAGCTGGTCGACCACCTCGCCGGCTCCGTCCCGGGGCGGGGACTGGCCCTCCTCCCAGAGCTGGCGGAGCTCCGCGCGCCGCAGTGAGATTCCCCCGGGCTTTCCAGCTGAAGCCGGCAGCCGCGCGCGCCCGGGAGCGGCGATGGGGAGGCCGGTGAGCGGGGCCGGGCGTGGAAGGAGGGCGCAGGGGAGGAGGGGGCGCGAGGTCGCGCCCGTGGCCCTGGGGACGGCGAGGGCCGCGGGCGTCCGGCTGCGGCTCGCCCCGGGCTGGTTCGGCGCTGGGCTTGGTGCCGCGATGCTTAACCTCGCGGGGAAGCGGACTTTGCCTCCCGGAGGGTGATTTCCAGGCCGGTTCTTTGTGCTGTTGTTCTGGAAGGGTGTTCGGAGACGGAGACGCTTCTCTCGAGATCATCGTCGTCCTCAGAGGGGTATGGGCGGGGAGGCGCGCGCAGGCGGCGGCGGGTCCTCTGGGCAGGCTGGCGGTGGGCTCCCCGGCCGCGGCTCGAACGCAGGAAAGCACATGCATGGTAGCTCTCCTGAGAAAGGGATGGCGGTGCCCCTGCAGCATTCAGGGCTCACTCCCTGCTGGAGAGCTCGCTCCCTCCTTGAAGCACCGGTCTTTCTCCATCCTTCCGTCCTTTGCGTTGGGAGCCAAAAAGGACCAGATGAATCAGGGTTAAACCCCAGGGTATCCAAGAGAGACAGACATTTTGTTTACTCCGAATCTGTTTCCATGGCACAAACAGAATGAGCAGATTTTTATTTACATTGGGATAATTGAAAAGAATAATAGTAAAAGACTAAAATCCAAATAATACCTCAGGGTATCTATTTTTTCCATAAATGGTTTATTGGCTTTTCATAATGCCAGTCATTACAGTATCTTAACAAAGGAGAATGGTGGCCTGGGAGCTTGTTTACCCCACGCCTGGATGCTGCTGATCTTCGCAGCCATCCTTCAGACGAGGAGTGTTACGTGATTTTACAAGTAAGGAAACAAGCAGAGAGGTTAGTTTTCCCAAGTCCATGTGACTACACGTGATGGGAGCAAGATTGCATCTAGAAAGTCAGGGGAAAGAGGCATGGATAGGAGCAGTTAGTTGCCCGAGAGAGGCTGTCAGGTTAAGACCAGGTCCCCGGGAACTCTGGCCCTCTTGGCCAGGGGTAGAAGTGGATTGCTCCATTTTCATTTTTGTACTCCCTGTATGTGATTTGATTAATGGATTTTTTTTTTTTTTTAGTTACCTAACATGTATTGGGATTTACTGTATCTTAGGCACTGTATTAAGTGGCTTAAATGCTTACTTCTCATAGTAAACCAATGAAATAACAACGATATTTATGTAGTGCTCACTCGCTCTTCTGGGGGCATTACATGTGCTAACTTGCTTAGTCTTTTTAACAGAGGGTCAGTGCTGTTATTTTTGCCTGTGTTTTGGAGAGGTAAAGTCATTTGCCTGGCTCACACATCTGATATTTGTGTTAACCCCAAGTCATCAGCCAGAAATAATTATGTATATATTTAATAGCAAGGCTTTCCTTCTAATTCCCTTGCCTCAGTCATTGTGTTTTCCTTCTTCAACATTCCTGGCTCCCAGCTCACACACTGTGTTCTGGTGTGCATCTGCTTTGTTTCTTATCCTAAAACACAGATTTTCACTGTGCGAGCCAAGCCATTCTGCATTCCTCATCATCTGCTAGAATTTGGGCTTGCATGTGAGAGAGAGGCATATGGTTAAAAAAAATGGCATGGAATTAGAATGCCAAAGAAGACTTTAGTTTTGGAAGCGAAGGTGTTGATACAGCAAGAACCTAAGCATTTAAGTTTTAAGAGCCTAAACACTGGAAAACCAAGGACATACGTGAGTCCAGATGGGAAGAATGCAGGTGATGGAAGAACCACCTTTCCTGACCATAGGAGAAATAAGTTTTTTTCTAGGCCGGGAGAGCAAAGAGGGACTGACTGAAGTCTATATTCAGACACAAGCTTGTGTTCTGAAAAGGCAGCCTGGTCCCTGATCGCCGTGAGTGGGGAGGGAGTTTGGGAGGATGGTAAATAGAACTTAAAGAGAGGTGTTGAAATCCAAGAAGAGAAAATACCTGTTCCTTGCTTTCCTGGGGGGAACTGTGGAAAGAGGCCAACCTCTTCATGACAAGGGAAGAGTAAAACAGAGATGGATAGACACATGCGAGTCTAGGCAGAGAGCTTGTAGAATTTCCCTTTGCCCAACAGAGGGAGAACCCAGGGGCACGGAATCAGGAGAACGAAAGAAAATCGGTGAAGACACTGCCCAAGCACAAGGTTTAGTTGCACAAACCGATGACCACAATGACTGCAGGGGAACACAGCCATCTGAAAGAATGCGTGGCTAGATGGTTGTAACCAAGGATTAGTAGCCCTGTCCCCTGGCTGGGCATTGTGTGAGCCTCTAAGAATGGAGATGGAATGCCAGAGATTGGGACAATTGTGAAGTGTGGGAGTGGTGGGGGCTGAATTGACAGAGATGATGTGATATTGACTGCAATGAAGTCTCTACCTCTAGTTGGATTGGCAACATGAAATAACAGTGAAATTCAGGTAAAGAAAAATACAGAGAAACCTACATTTCTTACACATCTCTAATATAGGAAAAGATAGGGAAAAGTTACATTTCTTGCCTGTGCCCTTCTGCACACACATGTAGGTCAAGTGAATGGATCCATGGGGCTAGTGTAGAGAGCAGTTAATCTGTCTACATCACACCGTCTCATTTTATAATAAAATGATACCCAGAATAACATTCAATTAAATGTCACCATGTAAAAATGCCAAGGATTTCTACCTGGACACATGAAAATAAAGCAATGAAGAAAAAAAAAAAAAGAACATTACTGTTTTTTTAAAAAATATTTATTTGAGAGAGAGAGAGTGTGTGTGTGTGCCCACAAGCGGGAGGAATAGAAGGAGAGAGGGAGAGAGAGAATCTCACGCATATCCCTCATTGAATGCAGAGCTGGAGGCGGGGCTCGATCTGGGGACCCTGAGATCATGACAGAAGCCAAAACCAAGAGTCCGATGCTTAATTGACTGCACAGCCTCAGGCGCCCCTAGACATTACTGTTTTTTAAAAGGTGCGATTTATATAAAATTTGCAGAATTTTCAGGGAAATCTACATCAGCAAACTTCAAGGCAGTCATATCTTTTTGAAAGTGGTTCCCCCCAAGTTATGTCTTTAACGTTCACAGATATGGATTATTTGGGAAGCGGATGCTGTCTAACATTTGCAGTCGCTGTTTTCTGTGTGTATTTATGGCAGCTTGTTTGCCCTGACCGTCCTACGTCTTTGAGACCTTGCCCTTGACAATGGTGGCTTTGAGAGCAAGGCCTCAAATTGCTAGGGATTGCCACGATGGAGGAGCCGTATTGCTGCTTTTCCCCTCCCCTGGCCTGAGCATGCTCTTTTATTTCTTCCATTTCTAGTCTCTGGTTCTGCATCCACAAAACCGAAGTCATCCGGTGGTTAAGACTTGAGCTGCCGCATTCCCTGAGGTAGTCATGAGATTGAAGCTTCCTTAACCTTTTGTCCACATGCAAATGCCCATGTCTTTGCTTTGCTTTCTGTCTTCAGGTGTGCAGGACACTCTTCTGTCGTCTGTCTGCCTACAGACTGATTGGGTTCTTGACAGCAGTGACGCTATGCAGGGCGCAAGGTAAAAAGCTACCCAGTTCCCCTGCATGGGGTGCAGGGAGCACAATTTCTGGAGTGGAGACATCTGGCCAGTGTTGTTTGTGCTGTGCTGGTACATTTGTCTGTGTGAATTATTTAAACATGTAATTTTCTTGGAGGAGTGGGAGTGGTTCTTTCTGCTTTCCACATTTTTATTTTCAAAGTAGAAAAAGACTTCGAATATTTAGAAACTGTTTCCATAGGTAAAACCAGACATGAAGAAATTCTAAGTTAAGGTGTTTTTCACCTATCAAGTCAAATAAATTTTAAATATTTTTTAAGTATAATTCCCTGTGTTTATAAAATAGGGAAATGCTTGGGGAGTATGAATGAATATATCCTTTTTAGAAGGTGATCTGGTAGCCTTTGAATTGGGCATGCCCCGCTTTTACAGAAAACTACGGAAAATAATGAAATATAGAGTCGCATAAAAGCCTATATAAAGCGTATGCCTGTGCTGTCCACTTATTCGTTGAGTTTCCTAGTTGTACCAGGCCTTTCTCCTCTGTTCCATGAGAGGCCACCCCTCACTTCACCCTTGACCTTATATCACCTTCCGTATGCTGTTGCTTTATATCAGCCTTGACAGGTGGAGACAGGGCAAGCTTCCCACCATCCATGGCACAGGCTTTACCAACGGACGACGGGGAATCTAAATGGAATTCCATAGAAGCATCTGAGAATTGTAAACTTTCCACCGAATTATTTCTTCCATAGTCAAATAGAAAAATCACCTAAGAAGTTAAAACTCTAGCTCTGGTTCCTTTTCTATTCTGCATTCTAAAAGTAGCAATGTCTTCAAATCGCTGCTCTGCAAAATCTCACCGAACTTTCAGAAAACCCCAACAGCAGGTATAGCCCCCATACCTTCTCCCGTCTACGAAGAGTACACTGCCCTAAAGCTATCCTTCTGCAATACTTGGGGTTCCAATTTGTGTCTATTGCTATGCTTATCTTCTCACCCTTGACATTATTGAAGGGCCGCGGAGAGGATATTGCTTCTTTCTTTCCTATCTACACTAGCCAACATGTTCTGTATGTTATTCTTTTAAAAAACCCCAGATTTTGGTGTTTTTGATAGAGTCTACATGCTGTCTACCATTTCATTAATTTGTGCTTTTATCTGTATTAATTCACTCCTTTTATCTCTTGGGGGGGTGGGATATTTGGATACATGTGTGTACTCATTTTTCAGTCTCTCTTGTTTCCTAATGAAGTTAGGATTAAATATTTTCCTACGAAAATGGCTTTATTGATTTCTATGGATTTTAATACATTATATTCTCATTGTCATTTATAGTAATTGATTATTCTTGCTATGATTTCTGGTGTAATTAGAGTTGAAAGAAGTATGTAAATTTCTCATTTGTTGCATTGTGGACAGTGTTCAAGGTCATGGGGTAAGAGCTTTTTTTGCATCCCATTTCAAGTTCAGTTTGGAGGAATTTTGGAAAGATTGTATGTTCTCTTTGGGTAAAAGTTACACACATATAATATATATATAATGATTTATATATAAATATTCACTTTTCAAATTTTCTCATCTTTATATTTGACTTTTTGCTTTATCTATATTTTTTAATATATGGAAGTGAAAATTCTGAGGGAACTATAGAAAACTGTCCCATTATTTTTGTGGATTTAAAATTTTTCTTTTCAATTCTATGGCTTTTTATCTGTTTTCACTTAAGTTGTTAGGCACAGAAAGGTTTGTTTGTTTGTTTGTTTAAAGATTTATTTTATTTATTTGAGAGAGAGAGAACCTGGGGGAAGGGAGGAGGGAGAGGGAGAATCTCAAGCAGACTCCCTGCTGAGTGCAGAGCCGGAGGCGGGGCTCAGTTCCATGACCCTGAGATCATGACCTGAGCCGAAATCAGGAGTTGGATGCTTAACTGACTGAGCCACCCAGGCGTCCCAACATAAAGATTTATAATGAATATATCTTATTTTAGATTGTTCCTTTTATCATTTTGAAAAATACGTTTTTGTCCCTTACAGTGTTTTTGTCTCCCATTCTTCCTTTTCCCTTAAGTCTCAACGGTCTGATGCTGAAACATTCCAGGTCTTTGAATTTCTCTTGAATTTTTTCCCCATAACTTTATCCCTTTGTGCCACATTCTGGAAGAATTCCTTGACCTGCTTTTCCTACTTAACTAGTTTACCCTTCAGTGATGTCCGTTCTGCGAAGTCAGCCAAATCATTAAGATTTTGATTTGTCATTTTCTACAACTCTGATTTCTACTATTTACAGTGCCAGCTCGATTTACTCTGAATACCACATTTATTCATGGCAAAGAGCTTATTGATTTATTATGTCTTTATTCATTTGGTAGGAGTTCCTGGGGTTGTAGAGTTTATTCTTCTTTCATTGCATCAACGTTCTCAAATGTCTGCCTAGGTTGTTGTTATATTAAGATCTCCCATTGGATGGTCTATCATAGCAACATGAGTAGCCGGTATTGGAGGGGGAGGCAGTTACTGTTATGCCTTGTATTCTGCATTGCATTAAGTAAAATTGTGAGAATGCGTAGATTGCTATTTGGTTGTCAAAGCCGTCTCGTACTATATAGAAGCCTCCTGAAGCATCGCCCGGTATATTTTTCTACCTTATGTTCCTGTATTCGCTGCTGCTTCCTAGAGGCAGACACTGCTGTTGCTGCCCCTTCTCTGTCGGGTGTGCGTGTGGGATGTGTGGGACTGCTACATCTTCTTCACCTAAACGGATCACTCTGCCAGTTGTCCATTGGCCCTTTCTTGCTTCTGCACCTCTAGACATGAACACTCTTGGTGATGTTTCTATTCTATCTGGCAGTTTTCATCTCCAACCTCATTCTTCCCTACTTTCAGCTTACAGGGATTCTTCGCACAATTTCCGTCACTGAGAGTTTGCTTTCTTGTTTTTTTACTCTGCTACTCTCAAAGATTGAATAAACATATTTGAACTTACAGTTCTCTAGCAACATCAAGGATGTAGGTAAATGTTTTCTTTGCATTTTTCTCTATCTGTTCTATGTTTAACTTTGAATTTGCATTTTTTAATCAGAAAACTGTATATTTTTATGTATTAAATTTTAAAATGTAAATGTTCTCTTATGATTCTATGATAAAAGTGGTGACCCAAAATGAAAAAATGCCGCTGAACACGCCTGCTTCCTTAAGATGCTCTCTGCAAAATTCCGAGGAAGTCTTGATTGTGACATGGCAGAAAGTCAAGCCCGTTAGCCCAGAAAACATGGTCACCTTCAGCAAGAACCATGGGGTCGTGGTCCAGCCTGCCTACAAGGACAAGATAAATATCACCCAGCTGGAACTCAAGAACTCAACCATTACCTTCTGGAACACCACCCTGGAGGATGAAGGGTGTTACAAGTGCCTCTTCAATACTTTTGGTTCTGGGAAGATCTCAGGAACAGCCTGCCTCACCCTCTCTGGTGAGAATCTCTGAGACTGTATTGTCTCTAGCTAGAAATGTTATTTTCAAGAATGTTTGGAACATGGTGGTAGTGCCTAGTTTTTCAGGATCTTAACCTCAGAAAGGTTCATGAGAAGATACTTAGCCCCTCATGTTTATTATAACAGTGGTTATGGCTATTTGGAAAGTTCATGGGGCTACCTTGAATCTCTTCCTGGAGTTATCTTTGCTCTGAGGAATGGTGCTGTCAGCAAAAGTAAATGAAGGACCATGGTGAGGATAACGGGTTCTTCACAAGTAGTGATATGGTTCAGACCTGGCTTTGCCTTTAGCAGTCATGTGACACTGGGAGCGTCCCGTCTACTCTCTGAACCAGAGTTTACCTATCTGCACAGTAAGTATGAAATCGATCATCTGTAGGGTCTCTAACAGGTTTAACTTTCTGGATCTAAAGACAAAGCCAGATCAGGCCTACCCGGAGCCAGTTATGGTGGTCCCTCTCATTTTGTTTCAACACAGTTCTCTCAGGATTGATAAGGGGACATACCTCAGAGGCTCTTCATACCTGATGTCAACAAGGTATTTAACTGGATGATAAACATTCTTTTACAATCCAAGCGGCTTAGTTTGACAAGATTCTTTTCCTTTTAACTGACACATAGCTGAGATCAAGAATTGAGAAGTGAGACTAAGGGGTAACTTTGGAGCATGGCACACTTAGTGGTAGTTTTAGAAGGGAAAAGAGAAATGTAGACAGGGTTATCTGGAATGTTAAAGTGAGAGTTTAAGCACACCAAGAATACTGGGCATGGGGTAAGGGGAGGATCAGTAAACCGGAGTGCAAGTGAGGTGTGGCCACAGCCAAAAAATAAAAGGTTGCTTTCACTTATTTTGCCTATAATGAGTCGTCTCTGCAAAATCTTCTGTCGGGTTTTCTTCTTGACTCTATTTCTTTTGTTTTCTTTGTCTCTTTGTCTCCCTGTCTTTTTTCCTCTTCCCCTCCCTCCAATCTTCCCTCCTTCTTTACTCTCCTTTTTTCTCCTTCCTTCCTTCCTTCCTTCCTTCCTTCCTTCCTTCCTTCCTTCCTCCTACCACCTCTCTTTTCTTCTTGTATCATGTTTTTCTCATTTCTGCTATTTTTTTCTTCTTTCGTCTTCCTTTTTTTCTCATCTTTCTCTTTTCTACCCTCCTTTACTCGTAAACGTTTGTATTATTTTTTACCTGAAAGCCAGACTCCCCTGAGTCTTCTGGACAGTAACCCTGTTCTTTTCCACACCGATCCTTTCCAGCCACACCTTATAGCTTCCATCTATAGCTTCCTTTGATACACCAGAGAACCCTGCCACCCAGTCTCACCATGTCTCACCATGTCAACCATACTCCTCTTCCTTCTCTTTCATCTGTCTTCCTGTAGTGCCCCTTGCCTTTAATAATCTGGGTATTCTTTGGAAGAAACCACAGTCCTCTGGCCCCATTTCCTCCTCCCACTGCCACCCACACACCTCTTGAACCTCTAAACACAGACCAGGCTTTCCTTTAGCTACTGCCTTTAATTATCTTGTAGGATCCAGGGCAACCACAGGAAAGCCAGTCTGTGTTTGCTCAGCAGAGATAAACTGCACATTGAAAGTACACAATGACAATGAATTCATTGGTCAAGGGACTTTTGAAAGGGAACAGGGTTACAGCTGGACTTAAAATAATGTGCTTTTCTCATAAGCTAGTTATTTTCTCTTAATTCCGTCAGGTGATCTCCAAGGTCCTTTCAGCTGTCATTCTGTGATTTTCTGGTTATCAGCAGTGAATTTCTAATTTACATGCTCTGTGGATATTCCAAGCAGGGACTTTCCAAGTCTCCTCCATGCGTCTCATTCCCTGGTCCAGCTCCGAGCTGAGAAAGGCCATCTCTCAGCAGCAGCCCCTCTGCAGGTTCTCTGGTCTGAAGCCGCCCTGGGCTTCTGAGAAGGGCAGCCTACTGCTATGGCAGTGCTGACGGGTGACCATTGTCAGACTATGAGCGGGACACCCAGAAGAAGCCAGAGATGCTGCCTTGCCCCTGGAAAAGGAGAACAGAATAATTAGGCTCTGGACTGTTGGGAAAGAAGACTTCCCGTGTCCATTCAGCTAATCTCCCTGCAGACAAACTACAGAGAGGATTTTCTTGTTGCAGGGCTGTCCTGGCCACTTTCCCTCCCGCCGGCCAGAGGATTAGACACAGGAAGAAGTGAGGAGTCCCAGTTTGGGTTGCATGGGCCACCTCATCCCCTGAGCCCCCAGTGTCTTTCTGTAAAGATCTTCCTTCATCCTCTGAGGAGAATGTAGTGCTTAACTGATGGCCGACCATCATTTTTTTTGTCCCAGTACAGCCCACAGTGTTCCTTCACTATAAATTCTTCGAAGACCACCTAAATATCACTTGCTCTGCCAATGCCCGCCCAGCCCCTGTGATCTCCTGGAAGGTGTCTGGGTCAGGGATTGAAAACAGTACTGAGGTTCTCTCGCACCCCAATGGGACCACGTCTGTCACGAGCATCCTCCAGGTCAAAGACCCCAAGAGTCAGGTGGGGAAGGAGGTGGTCTGCCAGGTGCTGCACCTGGGGAAGGTGACCAGCGTCGCACAGACTGTGGATAAAGGTAAGAGAAGGCTGTGGTTGCCTCTGTGTACACGCAGCTGCCAAGTGGGGAGTGTCCTGCAGAGCATCTTGGCCTATCAGCCAAGGAGCTGATGGGGAGACAAGGGAGTAAGTGGGGAAAGAAAGGCAGAGTTGAGGAAACCAGTAAAGCCAGTTTTACTGTCGTAACTATGGAACGTTGCTTACGTCCCAGATGCTTTTGCGGAGATCCATCCATACTGCTGACCTTTCCTGAGTGTCTGTTGTGTGCCAGGCTTTGGGACCAAAGTGCGACAGTGAGCAAGGCTCGGTCCCTGCGGGGGATACACAAGGGGCAATTATAAAACTGCGTGCGAAATGCTTCAGGAAGAAAGCTTATTGAGGACTGAGGGTGGGGAGGATTGAGGGTAGGGAAGAGAGGATTGGCTCAGATTGGAGGGATCAGGAAGATTTCCTGGGAGAAGTGACATCTGCGAGGAAGGCTTTGACTCATCTACACTGTGGAAGAGGGGCCACAGAGCTTTGAAGAAAGGGGCCGATCTGAGGTTTTCCTCACCCCTTTGCAACAAACTGTCTCCTGAGCAAGACCCCTTTGCGTTCTTGTGTTTCTCTCTAAGCTGCTAGCTCTGGGCCTCATGGACATGTGAGTGGGAGAATCGAGGGAGGGGCAGTTTTAGGCAAGATGCTTTGGGAATAGCCATGGTTTTCTTTCTCTGGATGAGACTCTCACTAATAAACTTCCTACAAAGGTATTGATGCTTTTTTTTCAGGGAGCATTTTAAGCACTAAAGCCTGGAAAAACTCACCTGTGTGGTGGCCTCTAGGGAACACTTCCTGTAGTCATTTTTGGGGTTCTCGAAAAAAAACAGACTCGAAACAAATCAAAAAGTTAACATGTAGGTGAATTTGGGCAAAAGATTTGCGGTGTTAGATCTGGACACTTGTGAAGAGATCCTATTTTCAGCCAAGGCAGAGGGTAAATTTCCCTGAGAAGCAAGACCCTGAAAAGGAACATGTCTCTGTGTCCCAGAATGCCAAGATCGACTTACATTGTTTATAATGTTTATGCATCATTTAGGGAACATTTGTTTACTCTGCGAACATTTCCTGAAAGTCCCATGCTTCGAGCATTTATCAAGCACTGGAACCATGGAAGTTCGACGCATCTCTGTCGGAAGGGGCTCAGTTGAATTATGATATGACAAATCCCGTTAGAGAAGTGTGAGGAGGGTGCTGGAAACCCCGAGTCAGGAAGCTCTTCCCCTGTTGTAGGATTGCGGAGTGACACCTAGGAGCCGCTTCTATCCACTGCGGGAAAGAGATTTAATAACAAAGACATAGATTAGAAGAAGTACAATAAAAACATTGAGATGAGTTACTGCTGGGGTTGGAATCATGAAATTCATGATTTTTCCCTTTATTTTTCTCTGTATCTTCCACAACTTCCTCAGTAAATATATTACTTTAATGGGTTGTGTGGCAAAGAATCTGTGCTTTGGAGGCAAACTGACCTCCGAACAAGCCTTGGTTCCACCCCTTACTACCCTGATTTGGGGTCTACTTAGCTTCTATGAGCCTCAGTTTTTTGTTCTGTTGTTTTTGTTGTTGTTTTTATATGAGAGATGATGATAATAATACCTAACTCTTCGGTTGTTTTGAGGATTAAATGAAGTAACGCATTCAAAGCTCTTATGAGATAGTAACCACAGAAAACATGTGGTTAGATTATTAACTAAATGTTATTGAAATAAAACAAAACCATAAATGGAGACCTCAATAGGTATGTATTTGAGGATAATTTTCATTGAAAGCTCCACTCTAGGAAAAACTCATCATGAATGCTTTATCACTTTTTGCCTCAATAGTTTCTGCTTATGACTTTGTTTCTCCTTTTCCCCCCTCCACCATCTATAGGCTTTTGGTTTTCAGTTCCGCTCTTGTTAAGCATTGTTTCCTTGGTCATTCTTCTGGTCTTAATCTCAATCTTACTGTACTGGAAACGTCATCGGAACCAAGACCGAGGTAAGTTATCACAGGAAGTACAAAGAAGGAAACAAATGATTTTTTAATAGCACCTCCGGGAGCACAGGAAGATATAAATAAAGGATGGCAACAATGTGTTTGCTTGTTGTTGGCTGGTGTTTTGGAACACCTTGGGGGTCATTTTCTGGCAGTTGGACATTAAACTAGATGTTTCTGCTTTTCATTTGCTAAGATCATTTAATGGCTAATTATTTGAAAGTTGAGTGAGTAAGGGTTGATGAGAGGAAATGTGGAAAATGTTTATCTGATGACTGTAGAGTCGGCTGATGGCAACACCAGAGAAAGAAGTCTTAGCACCCACACTGTGTCCTTCTACCCATTAACGAGGACAGTCTCTTTTCTTTTTACAGCGCTCCCCGGGCCAGCTACTCCATGTAAGAGACTCTGAGATTGCCCAGTATACTCACTAATTAAATAGTGTTTTCTGTGTTATACTCTTACTGTGTCTCAAACACTATAGGCAGCATACAGGTGACCCATACTTGGAACTATGTCATGTCACTCTCTCCTTATAGACTATAAATTTTTCTCTGTCCCTACAACATCTATTACAGTGTCTTATGTATATTAAGTGCTCAGTAAACTTTCATTAAGACAGTGAATGAATCTTGGATGGATGGTTGGATGGATGGATGGATGGATAGATTTTCAAAGTGATGTTTTCAATTCTCTTCTTTCTGTAATTTCAGTACCTCGTAAATGCTGAGTCTAAAACCTTGGGAGAAAACTATAAAATGAGACGCTATAAAACAAGAACAGTCAGCCAGAGAGAGAGAATTAAGTTTTTTTGTTTTCGGAAGGCGGCGCATAATTTATTAAAGTTAATACAAAGCTTCAGCTTATGGTGTGTGCGATGGGGATTTCCCAGGGTAAAAGGCTGATATGGGAGTTTTTTCTATCTCAGATGACTGAAAGATAGGCAAGAAAAAAACTGTTGGTTTTTAAAGTTAAATCATAAGCTATCTTTCATGTTCTATGTTTTTCGAACACTTAATTTTGCATAAGCCTTATATAAGCACCACATTAATTCTTGTGATTTTATAAGAAAAGTGACAAATCTTCAGTGTCAATGACCCCTTTGAAAAAGTAGATGAAAGTATTTGTTCTGTGGGAAGAGGAGATTACTGATCAGATCGTGTTGCTGCATATAAACATAAGCCCATAGAATTCATGAGTGATCTGCAGAATGTCACAGGCAGAAGGCTGTTTGATTGACTTTGTCCAAACATTTCATTCTTCCCATTAGGCCTTAAAGCCAAAGAGGGAAATTGACTTCCTTCCCCAGGGTCACACAGCTAGTTAACAACAGGCTTAGGACTAGAACCCTGGTTTTGGTCTGCTGACCTCTGCCAGAATGTTCTTCCAGCTATCATGCTCTCGAGTCCTGCTTGAAAGGAACTATTGGGTTGCATGTATTTTAATCCTTGCTTGCTGTCACTGCTATATTCGTTTAGAAAGTGTGAGGAAAGAAGTTTGAAGTGTTCAAATTCATCTTAAAAAGTCGACAAGAATCTTATAATACAATCTATTCAAGCCCAAGGTAAATTCCATTAGAATGGGGCATTTGCAAAATAATTGTCCTTTGTTCATTAAGTCTTCGGTTTTCTGAGAAACATCATTGTTCAGTGTCTTTTCCAGCTCCTGAAGCAAAGGGAGTCAGTTTATCTTTGTTTCCAGGCTTTTTCTCATTTATGAAAATAAACACCTAAATCTGTATAGAATCTTCCAAGCCCTGGGATTGCCATTTACTGACGATGTCTTCTGGACGTACGGCCAAATGGGTTAATTACATTGAATGTTCAGTGGCATAGTTTGGGTGACTGAATTTTTTGCTTGTTTCAAATATTTTTAACAGCCAGATCACTTGGTCCCATTTACTTAAATAACTAGTAAAACTCAGTGTCGATTATGCTGGAGACTTAAACACTCAAGACCAAAACTGAAGTTATACAAAAAGTTAGGAGAAAGGGAAGAAAACCACAGAAGGTGTTGACAATTTAAATTTCTTTAACAAATTCTGATTATCAATTTGTAACGAAAATGAATGGACCTACTACATTTGCTTCCTATCTTTCCTTACCCTTACTTTGGGTTTTCTTTTTTTCTTCTCGTTTTCTTTCCCTTATCTCCTGAACACCTAAAACTTTTGGATGGGCAGGAAAACATGATCAGTCAAAAATAACACCAACTGTCTGTACCTAGTGACTGGAACAATGATGATGTGTTTGGAAAGAAGGAAGTGAAGAGGGGGAACCGAATGTGTGTGTGTGTGTGTGTGTATGTGTGTGTGCGCGTGTGCTTGTGTTCAAAGTTCATGGAGAGAGAAAAAGGAGAGGAGGGATGAATTAATTCTTGAACTCACTGAATGTGAGTAGAAAAGAGTCCTCTCCAGGAAGCGTCTCAGTGGTAAAACAAATCTAGTTACATAAGGTTCGACCCTTAAATAAATTAGGACAGCAACAACAAAGTCTATTTTAGATCAAAATCACTTATTCTTTGCTCACAAAAGCACAAGCAAATGCATAGTTTTGGGATAGAGGAGTGATCTCTAATGATAGTGTTATTTTTGTAGAAAAAGTAGAGTCTCTATTTCTTGTGATTCTGTTTAAAGCCAGAGAGAATGGTGGCGTTCTTTTCCCCATTAAAGGCACACTCTGGAGGAAGGTATGATGACTTAGAGGCAATTTCTCTTTGTAGCATTCTTGATGGGATCATTGTAGTGACTTCCCATGAGACTGCAACAGTAAGATAATAGGTTGATATGTTTTCAAAGAACATCCTCTTTTCTTTCTCTTTCGTGAATCCAGTACTTTATTACTAAAATAGAAAGTGAAAAAATAAAATAAAATTTCCTAGGGAAATTTTCCGCCATTCTATAATAGTTCTTGTTATTAAAACACAGTTGATGTCATAAATTTGCCCCTTCCATATCTATTACAATGAAATTAAATTTGGGGTGGAGAATAGCCTTTTATTTCTCATTAGTCAACCCACCAATGATCACAGGCTTCTCAGAAACTAACCTCACCTTGGGGCAGATCTTAATAGCTGATCACCTCAGTTTTTGAAATTTTTATTTTGAGTACTAGTTTTCTTTTGTTTGACTGAGTCAAGGCAGAATTGGCAAACAATAGAAAATTTAGACATTCATATGAAATGCATATACCAAATTTCACTTCTTCTTCAAGTGTCTAGCTCTTTCATAGCAAAGTGGGTTTTTTTCCCTCGCTCACATTATCTGTATAATTACCCTGAATTCTTTCACTTCACTTCATAATAATGTAACCTGTAAATGGGCTCTTTCAGTGATAATGGCAGTGTTAATAAAACACTATGCCGTGGGTGGAATCATGCCATTTTCTTTGTTTTAAGTTTAGTACTATATCAAATAACAAAAGTGCCCGATAAACAATTTATGACGATAAAATTGGTGACTAGTTAGAAGGACAATACAAAGAGTATTTGTTCCTAAAATAATAAGAATCTTTGCTTCGCATAATGATTGTACTTATGTCTCCCTGAGGCAGGCTGGATGGGTGGTGGCCAGCACCCCTACCGCAGTTTCCTCATAGCTCCAAGCAGAAGAAATGGGGTGTTTTATTGAGAAAAGTGTGGGGCAACCTTTATTGAACTGCTTAGGTCAAAACTGCTGGGAGAAATCTTGCATTCCAACATATGTTTCTACAAGAATTTACCCTTGAATGGGGGCAGATGCCATCCGTCATCTCAGAATGTCATGACCAGATGACAGAGTCACTCGCTAGCAGAACCTTAAGCCTGGGCATTCTTGCTTGAGCTGTTCTGTGTCTTTTACCACAGATATCGGATACTGGAATTTTGGCAGGTTTAAAACATTACAGTTTCTAAGAATTACTTAAGGTTACACAGAGAATGAGAGGTAGCACCAAGATAAGATCCCAGGTCTTTGACTTCACTGACTCCGTGCCTTGTGGGGAGGTCCACATCCCTTCAGGTTAGGTGCTAGGAATCTGGTAGCCCTGGAAAGGCCCTCCATGGGTCTGCTTTGTAACTATCCCCAGCCCAATGTCCAGCGAGTTAGTATCCACAGGAAACAAAGCTCAAGGTCTTATAAATAAAATACATATAGATTATTTGGAATTCTTTGACTTTTTTTTTAAATTTTTTTTTTTTTTATTTGTAGTCCTAAGTGATTCTGCAAAACATTATTTCCTAGAATTACCTATGTCCCTTGGAAAAAGTCACGGTCTCCCTATGTCGCATTGGGTCAGGAATGTCCTAATCTTTGCCAATGAAATATCCACTGGTGTATTCTATGCTTACTGACCCTTCTGTTATGTATCTTCTTCAAATATGTTAGGATAGACATTATAAATGTTTGAAGTTAATATCTTGATCTTTCTTTTATCCAGAGCCCTAGAGGAATCACACAGAACGCTGAAAGTTACGCCCTGGTCTACTTGAATCTGACTCTGGAGGAAGGTGGGAGGAAAAGGATCATTCTCTGAGGGACCTAAAGAGCAGAAGAGGTAGGGATAAAAGACCTAAGAATTTCAAGATTTCCTACTGCCATCTAAGCTACCCCGTGCTTGTGGGGGTTCCAAAAGGAAGTCGTTTTACCTCTCAAGTCTGTTGTAGGACTTGATTTTATGAAGCAATGCAGTGCTGCGCTGTTGAAAGGAGGATGGACTTTGAATCAGTAGCCACGACTCAGAGGCTGACTCTGGCTCCAACTGAGGGCAGCCCTCTGTTCATCACTTGATCTCAATGAGCATCCACACCTGCATCCAGAAAATTAGGAAGTTGGACCAGATAGTTTGCCATTCTGCTTTAAAAACTGATGTAATTCCGGGGAAAAAAGGAATCAAGAAATGAAAAAGAGAAAGGAGAACACGGGAAGGTGTTAAGGACCAAAGAACTTTTCTAAGACTACCGTTTACCTTTCTGTTGCTGTTCCATCTCTTCTTCCATATTGTTCTTAGGTCCACGAGTCTGTTTCCTCTTCATGTGGTGGTGGCAGTCCACTACCTGCTGACTGGTTTGTTAGTAACTGGTCTTTCTCGAACCCTTGGTTTCGCTGCTGTTCTTTATGTCCTTCTGTGACTTACGTTTACCACAATGAATATGGGACTGAATTAATTGCAAAATAACACCGACAACCTTAACTTTACTTATCTACTTGTGTAGAAGAATAAATATTGTTAGCCCAGCAGCTCACATTTTAAAAAAGCATTTCCTGTCCCATTTGACTTATAATAAGATCCAGTCCTATATCAGTCATTGTGAACTCAAAAGAAGTTATATAATACAATAAAAACAGGCATTTAGGAAGTTTCCTAAATAACAGTCAATCAATTCAAATGTTTTTCCCTCCTGGCTTCTTTTCCCATGAGTTAACTTCTCATAATAGCAGAGAAGGTATGTATGGGTTTACAAATCCCTTTGTTCTAAATATACTGTTCTAACTAGTGGAACAATTTTGAACTCTTAATAATCACAAGACCAAATTAGTGACTTTTTCAGTGTCTTTTGCTTCCTTATCTCTACTCAGTGAGCCAGGAACTAAAGCTTAAGTTGTTTTCACTGTTGAAATGGATATTTGTATATTTAGTAAGCTTTTCATGTTATTTAATTCTGTATTATTTCTTATATTTGTATTAAGATACTGAATGATTAAAAGTGTCAAATCTAAATATTTGGCGCATGACACTCTTTGGGGAAATGTGGGCATTAAGGATAATCTTTAGGTTTTCCCTCTGTGTGTGAAACCCTCCCCTCTCCTCTATCTCTCACCCACTAAAAGATGCCACTAACGTTTCGGATTAATCACAAAGTCACAAATCGGATACCTGATCTGGGCAGTGGGAGCTCTGTCAAGTTGGTGACTGGGTCCTTTGGATGTGACCTAGTCAATTTGGGAGCACTTCCTTGTATATGCTCTTTTGATTTTGCTTTTAGATACCAACCTTTGCAAACTGATTAGCTTACTACAGTTTTGAATTTAATCAGAGCTACTGCCCTGCCTGGTATCTCAACTGCCAGATCAGGCAGGATAACTAAAGCAGCAGTTCTCAAAAATTTAGAACATGCTTAAAAACATTATTGAGGACCCCCAAAGAGCTTTCTTATAGAGAGAAGTGTTTGCTGATATTTACCACATTTGAAATAAAAGCTTTAAATTTAAAAAACCAAAAATATACAAGCATGCATTCTATTAGCCATCAGGGTGATGTCAACATTACACGTCGTGTAGTTTCTGGGAAGTTCCACATCACACTTGAGAGAGAATGAGCGTGAAAAAGGCAAATGATGTATTGGTGTGATGATGACAATAGTTTTGACTTTTGCAGATCCCCTGAAACAGTCTCAGGGACAATCTTAAAGACTGGTCATTTAAAGTGTATGCAAAAAAGGAGATCACAGTAAGAGAAGATTTCATGAGTCTTTCCCAAAGAAACTCCTTACGAAACAGGTATCTTTACAATGCCTAAGCATTCCATTATGTCATCATAACTTAGAGCAGAGAGCCCTAGAACGAATCCTCCTTTGTCACTAACCCAGGTGTAGCTCGGAGATATTGTGGGTTTGGTTCCAGACCTCTGCAAAAAAAGCGAATATCACAATAAAACAACTCAGATGGATTTCTTTGTTTCCCTGGGCATATAAAAGCTATGTTGACAGTACACTGTAGTCTATTAAGGGTACATTAATGTTATGTCTAAAAAAAAAAAAACTGTGTACACACCTTCATTTAAAAAATACTTTATTGCTAAAAAATGCTAACCATCATCTGAACTTTCAGCCAATCATAACCCCTGGTCACACATCACCTAACAAATAGAAGAGTAAGAAAAAGTTTGGAAAATTGTGAGAATTACCAACATGTGACACAGAGACATGCAGTGAGCAAATGCTTTTGGAAACATGGGACCGATAGACCTGCTCTAGGCAGGGCTGCCACAAACCTGCAATTTGTGAAAAACTCATGTCTGTGAGGTGCAATAAAGCGAGGTACACTCGTAAATCAATTAAAATGGCTTATGAAACGGCTTATCGGTTACCTTGGAAGATAGTGAAAGACCTGGATTTAGAACAGTGGGTTGTGATGGAAAAGAACTAGGAAGGTCATAGCCAACGAAGGCAGGAGGAGGAAGGGGTGACCTGGATCACGCGGTTCTGCCCGAGAAAGCGCATGCGTGTGGAATACCTGCCTTGCCCCGTGACTCCTGCCCCCTCACCCCTGGGAGGGGCTCAACAACTCCTCCATATTTATTCTGAGTTCCAGGTAGGGGTGCTTTTTCTGAATTTGTGAATTGGAAAGAGGCAGCTTGGGCTCTGCATGTTTATGTAAGATTGGGAAAGTTGTAAACATTCGAGTCACTTAGAATAATTCAATCACATAGTTCTCTTGCTGGTAAAAATTTAGAAAAATTCCAAGGTGGTGATAAACCTGCCTCCAAGACAGGGGAAATCAAAAGAAAACTTTTGTGCTTAAATAAAACTAAAACTGAAGATGAGAATTTGGTGGAGTGTGTAAAAACTTAATCACCAACTACGTAACATTTTATAAATGCAGGTTCAAAGAGTACAAAATCCATATGGTAACTAGGAATCATAAAGCTTCGGTTAAAACAGTTTTCTTTTTTACAAACTTTCTTCTACGGCTATTCTTAGCTTTCCAAGAAAGAGATTTAATTTTTTAAAAATAGANAATAAATAAATAAAATCTTTAAAAAAAAAAAAAAAAAAAAAAATAGAGCTCCCTAGGCGCGCCTGAGTGGCTCAGTGGGTTGAGCGTGGGACTCTTGATCTAGGTACAGGCTGAGATCTCAGGGTCATGAGGTCGAGCCCTATGAGGGGCTCCGTGCTGGGCGGGGAGTCTTTTCTCTCCCTCTCCCTCTGTCCCTCCCCCTGCTCATGAGTGGTGTCCCCTCTAAAAATAAATAAATAAAATCTTAAAAAACAAAAACCAAAAAACCCCAGAAGAAACCATCGCGGAATTTTTTAAATAAATAAATAAATAAATAAATAAATAAATAAGCTCCCTAAATTAATTCCTCACAACTGTAATGTTTTTTGGTTTTTATATTTGCCCCAAAGATATTCCAGATTTGACCTCAGTCTCCCCGTCCCAGGTGCTCAGGCTCGTGAACTTGCACGAGGTCACACGCAGCTGTGATTCATTGATAAGCAGTCAAACTTCTGCACAGGCATCACATTCATTTGAGCCTTGTGCGATCAGGGACATGTCAAGGCCCATTTTTCTCAGTGTAAAAATGAGGCCCCAAGCTCTTCCGTGACTTTCCTCAGGTAGCACCGTAAGCATGGGATGGGCTGAGACTCCAGCTGAGAACCCAGGCTTCCTGCCCAGCGCTCGCTCTGTCCTCTGCTCCTGCCGAGATGCAGCCCACACCCTACTTGTCAGTACATCCTGTTTGTTCTATCAATACTTTCAGAATCCAGCTCCTACCCCCGATCCTATTACCTGGCCCAAACCATCACTGTCTTGCTCTGAGACTGTTGTCATAGCTTTCTTTTTAGTCTCCCTGCTCTTTCTCCCCTGTTCGGTCTATTCTCATAACCGTTTTAAAATGTAGGGCAATACAAATCATGTCATTCCGCACAAAATGTCCATATGCTTCTCATCTTAGAGTAGAAGCCCAAGTCTTTACATGGGCGATAAGGCTCTCCATGATTGGCCCCCGATAACTCTCTGAAATCATCTGCCCCTCTTCCTCCTGATCGTGCTCTGCCCCCCACACTGGCCCCCTTGCTTTTCACTGTCTTCAGACATGTTTCCGCCCCAGGGTCTTGGCACCTACTCTTTTCTCTGCCTGGGATGTTCTTTCTGAAGAGAGCCACATAACCGATTTTCCCCAACAAATACTCTCCATCTCCTGCTTTGTTGTTCTCCATTGCACCCACCACCATCTAGCAGGCTCTGTGCTTTATTCATTTCATTCATTATGTGCCTTCTCGCATTAGATGGTAAGCAGAGATTTTATCTGCTTGCTTGCTTTTTCCTAGCACCTAGTACATGTGGCCAGTAATATTTTTTGGATGAATTCCTGTTACAGTAATACATTATGGGAAGAAGGAGTAGTTCAAATAACTTTGCACTGAAACATCCTTCCTGCCCTATGGGAAAGTGTGACTGACCGAGACCGCAGGAAAAGGGCTTTTAGAAATTGGTGGTCATGGTCATAGGGACAAGGATAATAGATGTAGAGCCAAAAGAGGGGCACTCCGGGCACTTAGTAATGTGTGATCTTGGGCCAGGCGCGTCATCTGTCTGAATTTAGGTTCCTCGGTTGTTACTGGGGTGTATACTCTGTTTCACGGAGCAGGATAGGCCTGGGGTGGGGGGCGGTGTCTCGCAGCGTGCCCTAATGCTGGCGCGTGACTGCCCCGTTTGCTCAAAATCCCCACCAAGACAATGTGGGCCTCGTGTCCTTATTTGTTCTTCAATTCCTCCTCACCCCCACAGCCAGCCCCACCCTTGTCCAGCAGCAGACGTGGGGCCGGGGAGGACGGGGGCCTGCTGGCAGTGGGGGCTGCCCTCTTGCTGGGCAGAGACAAATCCAGCCGGGCTTGTCTCCGCCAGAAGCAGAAGCCCAGTGTGCCATCCGGGATGACTTGGCCTTTCCTTGCGCTGAGTATGAGACAAAGAGAACAAAACATACAAAAGTTCAAGTCCTTTCTTTTTAGCATTGGCTTGCTTTCTTTTTTCTCTTTAACAAGAAGTTTGTTTAAACAACAAGACGCTTGACTTGAAGGGAAACCAGCTAGGATTCTTTTCTCTTAGAGTCGTTTGTCCCTGCTTACAGACTGATTGCCCTACGTGTAACAACTATATAAAAAAAGTTATAAAATTGTCCTGGTTTTTACAATGATAAATGAAAAATATTAAAACTCTCTAATTGAACAAGATATGCAAGGACCTTTATGTTCTTTTTTTGTTAAACAGTGGGAGCAAAAAAACTTACCGGAATATAAACCAAAGGACATGGCAGCATTGGGGGAGGGAAGGCAACCTTGGCTTCCTGACTAGAGTTCTGCCATCTTGCTCAATAGTATTAACAGCCATGACCTGCCAAGAGATATCCCTCCAGAACCCTTAAAGAGGATGCCAAAATGGACATCCCTGAATTCTCTCTCTAGTCTTAATCTGCTTCAGCAGATCTGATACTATGTCATGACCCAAGGGCCTTGCCAGAGCTTGAAAGGTTCCAGAGAACTCACATAGCTTAAAAATATCCTAGAATTTAATTCCTCCTTTCCATCTGTCCCTGTGGGTTTCTGAGAAGCCAAGCCAATTCCGCAGCTGCCTAGACATGGCTGGAACTGTCTGGGGAGAGAAGATGCTTCTCTCTACTTCATCTGAGAGCTAACTTTAATTTACAAATCCCTTGGAAAGGCAGACTTCAGGCCTGTCAAGGTGTGTTTGATTGTATCTGATTTGACCAAGTTCTATCCCCAAAGTGTCATCAGAAGCCACCATCTTGTATAAACCAAGGACAACAACAGTTTGAGACCTAATGTCTCAAGAGTTGATGGGCATATGCTTCTGGGGTAGCTGAAACTTCCTGGTGTATGCCAAGGGGCAGAACACCCTATGAGTCTCTGTGCAAGAGATGGAGTGGGAATCACAGAAAGTCAGCATTAGAAGTAATTTCAGATGGGGAAACTGAGGCCTAGAGCTGTCACATGACTCACTGAAACTACACAAGCCTCATTCCTTTACAAGGAGAGATGAAAGAAGCAGGCAGTAGAAATTCCCAGCGTAGCTCAGACAAAGACTTTTCTGTGGCCTGATAGAAGCTGGTTAGGGGTTAGCCAAGAAAACCCATTTCATAAGTTTAAATATAGCTTCAGGATGTCAGGGCTTTACAGGAACCCCAAATTTTCCTGAACTCCTCCCTTTGCATGAGGTTCAAAGCTGTTCCCATCACTGGTTTTTGATGTACTTCCAGCTTGCTTACAGTGAACAGGTAAACATCTGGTTTGATACATATTACCTGCAGTTAAATTCTGGAGAATTCTTTCCCTTGGCTAGCATAGTTTTGACTGCTTTCAACAAACATTTTTTGCCTTGGATCTTGACCACCGTGGGAGGGGAGCACATTCTTGGGTAGGGAGAGGAAACTTTCTCTCTATCAGGTTAAAAACAGAAACAAATAAAAACAAGAATCGCTTACGAAGTGAACATTTACAAAGCCAGACTTGAATGAATTTCCATTCACTCTCAACAAGTTTCAAAAGCTAAACATATCAGAGAACATTTCAACAGTGGTGAAAGATGAATAGAAAGAAAACAAACGATTCCACAAGTTTGGAGCTCATGTGTGGCTTGGTTTGAACAAAGGGATGGATGAGAGGTGATGTCATTAGACGAAGTCTGTGATGATTGGTTTTTAGAACTATTAAGTATATGATAATTTTCTGACCATACAATTACTGGAGAGTGACATGACATTTCTCTTTACCATCCTCCATACATCTTTCTGCTAGTTGCCTTTACGGGGATTAGCACGTACCTCGAAGTGGGTAGCATTTACCAAGTACTGTTCCAGTCACCTCACTGTCCTGGGTCCTGAGAGATCGTTGCAGAGGGACTTACTAAATCAGTCCTTTTCCTGGACGGATTTGACAGGCAAATTAACCTATCTGCATTATTTAAAAACAACTTGTGAAATACCATGAAGTAATGTCATGAATGTGAAATAAAACTTAGAAATGTGCTTGTAATTCAATTTATACTTTGATGACGTATGTAATGATAGGATAGCTTTGCTACGGATGCCAGGCAATGTGACACCGATACGTTGATCACAGTGTTGAAACTGAGATGCTTTACACTGTCCTCTCTCCTTTCGTGTATGTTTGAAAATCTCATAATCCAAAATTTAAAACAAAGAACTGAGCTCCAACTTCGTTACTAACTGGCTACTCGAGGGTGGCCTTTCATCTAAGCGAGAAGATTCTCTCCTCTATGTTCACAATCTATTCATCTCTGCTGCCTTTTCATGTGGTTTCCAAGTAAAATCTTTCTTCAGTCAATAACCTTGAATTCCTTACTTTAGACTTATATTGATGAAAACACAATATAAATATTATAAAACTTAAACACATATTTTATTTCTCCTCCTCAGATACCCCAAGCTATTAGAGCCAGCTCTGAGCACACTTTCAAACTCAGTGCTGGTGAACCAGACCCGGGAGTCATGGCTTTCTACTCACTCATGCACTCATTTCACAGCAGTCTTTCAGAGTGAATGACTAAGGACACATGGTCCATTTAATGGGCATCTGTTCTGGGGCCACATAATCTTAGCCCATTATAGAATCACTTAGGACTTCTGCTGTTTTTGAACAATGCTGCAAGAAGCATTTGCGGGCATGGTCAGTGCCTTTGCTGAGAAATAATGCTGAAGTCAGAGTGCATTATATAGCTTAGTGCTTCAAGTAAAAGCCAGTACTAGAAAAACTGATACTTTCCTGAAGGAATTGACCTACTACCTCCTCCCTGATTCTTATTATCTAAATAACTGATTTTCCCTTCTCGCCTTGACCCCCAAGAAGGCCAAGTCCAACTAAGCAGTTACTTTCCGATTATGAAAATAGTAAATAGTACATGCTTTTGTAAAGTATGCAAGGACTGAAAACAAGGGAAAGAGAGGCATCAAAAAATCAACCCATTATCCCATCATCCAGAAAAACCACCGCTTTACACTTTTTGTAAGAGCCGGCTATGACACCCAGTTAATGGAATAGAATTTACCATTTTGGTTGGTATGAATGCTTACCTTTCACTTGGTTCTGATTTTCTCAATTTACAGCTTCTTAAGTATATGCATTTTGAAACTGTTTCAAATCGCTTTGGGGAAGAGGAAGGGCAAATAAAAATTAATCCTTAAATAATATGGTGCTATATGACAGAACTATTGCCAAGTTTGGGTTTTCTGACATACTACCTACCTGACTGTGGGATAATGAGGATTCTATCAAAGGAGTCACCGGTCACACATTGAAAATATCAAAGTACTACACAATAATGATAATCAAAACAGCTAACACTCATTGAGTACTTTGCTATTTTTCCAGGCACAACAACCCTATGAAAAGGCACCATTTCCACATTTCAGCCTTTGGTATTCTTAAACAGTTCACTTCACTTCACTCTTTTGTGGGGTAATGAGGTCCACACCTAAATCCCTAAAACCTCAGAATGTGATCTTATGTGAGAAATAGGTCTGTGCAGATGTCATGTAAAATAACGACCTTGAGATGAGATCATCCCGGATTATCCCAGGAGGCCCTAAATCCAATGAAAGGTGTCTTTACAAGACATACACAGAAGAGGGGAAAAGCAGGGTGACCACGGAAATAGAGATAGGAGGGCTGCAGCACCAAGTCAAGGAACGCCTGGAGTCACCAGAACCTAGACAAGGAAAAGAACTGATCGCCCGTAGAGCCTTCAGATGGGGTGAGCCCTGTGGACAACGTTGCTTTTGGACTTCTAGTTTCCAGAACAGGGAAAGAAGTTTCTGTTGTTTTAAGCCACAACATTTGTTATAGTCACAATGGTTGGTAACCAGGAAAGGTATGATAACTAGGAAAATAATACATTGATCCAGAAAATAAAACCAGAACAAGTTCCGGGAAAGTAACAAAATTGAACTCATTATTGACACTGTTCAAGAGTGTGAGGGGCTAAGTTATGAAATCATGGGCCTCTGGCAATTGGAGTAGTGGCTTCGTGGTTGAAGAGTCCAAAGGAAAGGGTTTAGTGACTGGGAGTCTTTTAAAACTCTGTTTTAAAACTCTGTTATGCTTTTATTTCCTCAGATTTACATATATCTTTCTTTCTTTCTTTTTAAAGATTTTATTTATTTATTTGACAGACAGTGAGAGAGGAAACACAGGCAAAGGGGAGTGTGAGAGGGAGAAGCAGGCTTCTTGCAGAGCAGGGAGCCCAACGCGGGGCTTGATCCCAGGACCCTGGGATCATGACCTGAGCCGAAGGCAGACTCCCAAAGGCTGAACCACCCAGGCACCTCCCAGATTTACATATTTCTAATGATAGTTTTCTGGAATCACTTCTCAGAAATCCCCAGATTTTACTCACATCATTGTCCATTATCTCTGGTTGGGTTAAAAATAATAGAGTTAGATCCAAACAGGAAGATTGGTTTCCAGGGCCGGAAGAAGCCAATGTTGACCACGCCTGGCAAATAGATTTGGGAATACCTGGCAGAGCTTTCTATCTGTGCGGCCCTGTCCCTGAAGTGGCATCTGCTGCTTTCCACATTCTTAGAGGAGCAGAACTGCCACAGGCTCCAGGATCGTCAACACGATGAATGAAGCCAGCCAGGCAGATTAGGTCTCAGCAGCTCAGTGTGTGCCTCTGCTTTCATATCCTACTGTGTATTTCCAGAATGCTCTTTAATTTGTCATTTCTTTGGTCAAGTCTACTGTCTCCTGTGCTTCTGTTTGGAAGATTGCTTGTGGGGCTATGATTAAGTAGCCAAAAGCAAGATAATTCTACATCAACAAAATATTTCTCCCACAATTCCAAGACCCAGAAAAGTGGTGAAGTGCTGTTTACATTACCCCAAGCCCTGTAATATGGCTCTGCCTAAGAACCAACCATTTGGAATAGAATACACATCGTCACAGAATATTTTCCTTGTCTAAACAAATCCTGGCTTCCCCTTCAAGGCACAGTTTCAGGGTCCTCTCCTCTAGAAGAATGTTCTCGGATTTTCCAGGCTAAGATCCCAAGGCACTTTTGCAGACTTATATTTTAGTGCTTAATATAGAACTTGATTTTTTTCTTGAGTGTCCTGTGGAAAAAAGTCTACATCTTATTTTTCTAGGTATCCCCTTGTGGCCATCAGAACCAGGCATCTAGAAGGTGCTCAATAAATGTCTGTAGAGTACATTAAAGTTACTTCAAACTTGGGATCATGACATGAACTTATATTGCTCCTATTTGAAACAATAGGGGGAAAAGGGGAATTGTTAGAATGTATTACATGTAATAGGACAACTATTGATTCATGAAATGTCGTGAGTCTGAATTCTGGGTCACAACAGAAGATGTATTTCTTCTTGTGGGCTCATTGAAAATATGAAAATGTTGAATTAAAGCATGACTGAGTAAGTAATATCTGCACAACTCAGTAGACATTTTAGCATATATTTTGGTAATTTTTTGGTTAAAAATCCTAGTGTGCCTGTCAATTTTTGACCAACACAGCTATCCTTCCCCCCTCAGAAATTTCAGATAACGTGTTGAGATTCTCCTGTGGCCAGGTGATTATATAGACGCAATCACCTTCTGCGGGGTTAATGCTGACAGACAAACACATGGTAGCTGAGATTAACAAAGAGGACAAAAGTCACCTCTGTTCCTCAGTAGCAGAGCTGTGGTGCAAACCCAGGAGAGCAGGTTCCAAAGTCCAAGCTGTTTCTTCTCTACCATGCTATAGAAATGACTTCCCGCAGAAGATGTGCTGAGAGCTGCCAGTCAGAGACTTGTGAGAAACGATACTGAAAACCCATCCTCAGGAATCAAGAGAGAATCCCAAAGTTTTGCATACACCTCACAAAACCTTGTCCCTCACCTTTCTCATATACTCCATCTGTATCACAATTACCTGACTTTCCCTTACCCCTGTTTATGTCAGTCACTACAAGAAGGCCAGGAGTGGCTCCTAGGAAAATACTCATTCCTCCAGGCGCCGTGGTCCCCTTTCCTGACCCTGCCTCCTACCAATCCCCAATTCCTGAAATCCTTCACCTCTGTTTCCTGGAATTCTTTCTTTTTTTTTTTTTTTTTTTTTTTTGCATTGATGGACTATAGAAATATAACTTATATACCATATTATATTAGTTGCAGGGGTAAAACATATTGACTCAACAGTTTTATACCTTACTCAATGCTCACCACAGCAAGTGTAGTCACAATATAACCTTGTTACAGTGGCATTGACTTATTCTTTATGCTGTACTTTTCATCTCTGTGACTTATATAACTGCAAGTTTGGGGACGCCTGGGAGGCTCCATCAGTTAAGCGTCTGCCTTTGGCTCAGGTCATGATCCCAGGATCCTGGGATCGAGCCCCGTGGGGGGCTCTCTGCTCAGCGGGGAGTCTTCTCCTCCATCTCTGTCTGGCCCCCTGCTCATGCTCTCTCTCTTCTTTATCTGTTGCTCCCAACGGAAAGCAATTTTGACTCCCAGCCCCAGGAGACACTTGGAAATGCTCGGGACATGTATCGTTGTCAGAGCTGAATGCTGAAAAGATGCTATTGGCATGGAGCAGGTAGAAGCCAGAGACGCAGCTGAGCATTCCACTGTGCCCAGGCCAGTCCTCCGCAGCAAACATTATCCAGTCCCCACTGGCAATAGTGCCAAGGTTGAGAAATTCTGCTTTATATGACCAGGCTCCTCAATATATTGATTCTTTCATGGTTTATGGATTGCATCGTGTCCTTGAAAAAGGCTCTATTGAAGTCCTAACCCCTGTGTGATTCCTCAGAATGTGAACCTGTTTGGAGATAAAGTCATTGCAGATATAATTAGTTAAGATGGGGTCATGCTGGAGCAGGCTGGGCCTCTAATCTGATGACCCGTGTTTTTATAAAAAGGAGATACAGAGACACAGGAAGAACACCACATGAACATGGAGTGATGCACCTACAAGTCAGGGAATGCCAGGTATGGCCAGGAAATCACCAGAAGCCAGGAAGAGGCAAGGAAGGGTTCTTCCCTACGGGTGTCAGAGAGAGCATGGCTCTGCCGACACCTTGATTTTGACATCTAGCCTTTAGAACTGTGATACAATAAGCAGCCCAGTTTGTGAGACTGTAATGGCAGTCCTAGGAAGCTAATACTTAGGGTTTCAGTGAACTTTAGTCCATTTATGTCCTCTCTTGCTGCATTGCCCAGCTGAAATAATTGCTAATGCAACTATTGCTAATGCAATAGAAGATACAATCTTGCACAATTGTATTTATTCCAAACAGGAAGCAAAGAGATTGAAATCTGGTATATGTTACATTATTTGTCTATCCAAATTAAGGGGTAAAAGGTTGCAAGCAAATATGATAAAAGTTTGGGTAAGGATGAAACTGGAAAGAAGGCAAGGACTTAAGTGGTTCACCAAATTGTTATACCGGTAGACAAACAGAGCAGAACCCTTGAAAAGAGCCTTACTGTATACACCCAAGCTGACTCTTTTTGGGGTGTGCTTTGTGTTGGTTCACATCTTTCAGGTTTTACAATTCCTTGACCACTGACGAAGAATCCCAAATCCATAGCATCAGTGTCAAATCTCTGACCAACAACTCCAAATGTATATCCTCAGCTACTGTGCTGCTTCTGAAATAATGGTTTTGTTCCACTTTGTTAATTAAATAACCTTGCAAACCTGAGACTATTAAAAAAAAAATGAACACAGATATGATGAAAAAATAGATATGGTGCTTTTTTTCGTATAAATTTATGTTTATGCAAATATACCAAGTTTAAAAATAATTTTACTGCTTTGTATATTCTTTATATTAAAGACATTTAAGAGAAACCAACATAGTAAACAAATTATTTTAACTGAAACGTTTGGCAGACTTAGCCATTTTTACCCATTTGTAGTTCAATACTTAATGTAATCTGACTGACTAAATTTATGAGCTTAGGGGGTTTTTAAAATTCTTCTTAAAAATTATTATTGAGGTGTAATTGATATACCATGTTGCATTGGTTTCAAGTGCACAGCATGTTGATTTCACAAGTCTGTGCATTACTCAATGCTCACCACGTCGTAAGTGTAGTCACCATCTGCCACTGTTACATTATTACAACATTATTGACTATATTCCCTCTGCTGTACTTTTTCATCTCTGTGACTTATTTATTTTATAACTGGAAGTTTGTACCTCTTAATCTTCTTTACCTCTTTCATCCATCCCCTCCCCCAACCTCCCCTCTGGCAATCACCAGTTCATTCTCTGTAATTAAGAGTCTATTTGCCTTTTGTAGTTCATTTGTTTTGTTATTTATTTATTTATTTATTTGGGGGGTGGGGGAAGGGTAGAGGGAAAGGGAGAATCTTAAGCAGGCTCCACACCCAGTGCAGAGCCTGATGCCGGGCTCCATCTCACAACCCTGAAATCATGGCCTGAGCTGAAATCAAGAGGCAGACGCTTAACTGACTGAGTCACCCAGGTGCCTCCATTTGTTTTGTTTCTTAGATTGCACAGATAAGTGAAATCATATGCTGTTTGTCTTCCTCTGTCTGAATTATTCCACTTAGCATAATACCTTCTAGGTCCATCCATGTTGTTGCAAATGGCAAGATCTCATTCTTTTTTGTGACTAATATTCCATTGTATACAAATACCACATCTTCATTACTCATTCATGTATTGATGGACACTTGGGTTGCTTCTGTATCTTGGCTATTATAAATAATGCTACAATTAACATAGGAGTGCATATATCTTTTCAAATTAGTGTTTTTGCTTTCTTTGGGTAAATAACCAGTAGTGGAATTATTGGATCATATGGTATTTCCATTTTAGGTTTTTGAGGAACCTCCAACCCCTAGTGGTTGCACAAGTTTACATTCCCGCCA
Source organism: Ailuropoda melanoleuca (assembly GCF_002007445.2). Classification (NCBI taxonomy): domain Eukaryota; kingdom Metazoa; phylum Chordata; class Mammalia; order Carnivora; family Ursidae; genus Ailuropoda; species Ailuropoda melanoleuca. The sequence continues at coordinate 55,596,801 of NC_048218.1, forward strand.
ATAATGCACAAGTTTTTCCTTTTCTCCACATCCTCTCTGACACTTGTTATTTCTTGTCTTTTTGATACTAGCATCCTGACTGGTGCAAGGTGATATCTCTTTGTGGTTTTGATTTTCATTTCCCTGATAGTGATGTTGAGCATCTTTTCATGTGTCTACTGGCCATCTGTACGTCTTCTCTGGAAAAATGTCTGTTCAGGTCCTCTTCCCATTTTTGAATCAGATTTTTTTTTTTTTTTTGGTGTTGAGTTTTCTAAGTTTTTAAAATATATGTCTTGGATATTAACACCTTATTGTATATATTCTCTCATTCACTAGGTTACCTTTTTGTTTTGTTGATGGTTTCCTTTGCTGTACAAAAGCTTTTTATTTTGGTGTAGTCCAAATAGTTTATTTTTGTTTTTGTTTCCCTCACCTCAGGGGACATATCCATAAATCTGTTGCTAAGGCTGATGTCCAAGAGATTACTGCCTGTGTTTTGTTGTAGGGATTTTATGGCATCAGATCTCACATTTAGGTGTTTAATCCATTTTGAGTTTATTTTTGTGTGTGGTTTAAGAAAATGATCCAGTTTTATTCTTTTGCATTTCTCTGTTTAGTTTTCCCAACATCATTTGTTGAAGAGCCCGTCTTCCCTGCTGTATGTCCTTGCCTCCTTTGTCATAGGTTAATCAACCTTACAAGCCTGGGCTTATTACTGGGCTCTTTATTCTGTTCCATTGATGTCTGTGACTATTTTTGTGCCAGTACCATGCTGTTTTGATTACTCTTGCTTTGTTGTATATCTTGAGCTCTGGGATTGTGATACCTCCACCTTTGTTCTTCTTTCTCAAGATTGCTTTGGTGAGTTTAGTTTTAAGATGCTGAAATACTTAATGGAATTATATGTAAATGTATACATTTTATTTTTTTTAGCTTTATTAAAGTTGTTTATGTGTTTACGAAGGTATGTTTATGGGGTTTGTATATCTGCTTTCTTTTTTTTTTTAAGATTTTATTTATTTATTTGACAGAGATAGAGACAGCCAGTGAGAGAGGGAACACAAGCAAGGGGAGTGGGAGAGGAAGAAGCAGGCTCATAGCAGAGGAGCCTGATGTGGGGCTCGATCCCATAACGCCGGGATCACGCCCTGAGCCGAAGGCAGACGCTTAACCGCTGTGCCACCCAGGCGCCCCGTATATTTGCTTTCTTAAGTGCTTGAGATTCTTGAGGAAATCAGTATATGAAATGTGACTGTAGTCGAAATATTTATGGGAATGCAAGTAACCAGGTCTGTAAATGTGTTTAAATACATAAGAACGTTCAAAATAAATAAATAAAAATAAATTTAAAAAAATAAATACATAAGAACATTCAAAGTATCAGATTTCTACATTCATTTGTTGAATTATATACACTTAAAATATAAAATACTTTTATATATAGTATCTAAAGAATCATGCAAATTTTGCTTGTCAAATGTATAAGCTAACCTAACAATAAATACAAACTGCATTTAAATTCAAACTAAAAATTCTTAATTTACTAGATTTTTGCAATTGTACTTAAAAGCTTAGAGAAAGTATGTTTTTCAATTTATAACTGTAGGCTACTGAATGTCAGTGATAACACAAGCTACTGTAAGTATTGTTTTCTGTACACAAAAGCTTCTATGAGATTTGGAAAAAAAAAAAAAAAAAGCCCAACTGATGTCAGCCTGGGACAGTTCCAAGGAATCTTTCTGATGAAAGTGACTCTGAGCCTAGAAATAAGGAATCTGAAAAAGTTAGCCAGGACAGAGAGACCCTGAGCAGGAGAGAGGAATGACAGTGTGAAGGAACACAGAATTTCAGTCTTATTGGAAATAAAAGGATGAACTAGGAATCTGTAGGGAGCCAGATGCCAAAACTCCTTATTTGGAAAACTATCCAAGAGGCAGCTCAACACAGCTCTCCAAAATGCCTCCCACTTCTAAGGCATTGTACACATACTTGTTATGGTAAAAATGAATCTAGTTGCCTTCTTCCAGAACTCTTTTCCGTGAAGAGGCCTTGGTGGGCAGCACCAATGGGAAACAAGTCTTTGGAATGTGCTTCCTTCAACAGAACCTGATGCCAGGTCTGTGGCTCAGGAAACAGCTCAATTGTTATCTTCCACTCCTCTCTTTTTAACTTAATACTCTTTTCTGACCTGCAGTGGTACCAGTCAGGCGTCACCCCCTGGTGGCCACGGGGTCTCCATCTGCCTTGAGGTCAACACGCAGGTGTCAATGGGAGGAAGCAGAAAGCAGATTAGGAGGAAACATGTGAATGGAATAAACTGCGAACAAGAGTTCTGCCCTGTGGCTGGCCCCCCAGGCTACGGGGACTCATCCTCCTGTCTGACCACTCCTACAGAGCCTTTTCCCGAGTTTGCTAGGGTTCAACCCTTCCGTGCATTCTCAACTCAGGGCCTTCATTGACATTTGCTGTTTCCTCTACTGAATATGAACCTTCCCCGTTTTGTCCACTCCTAGACTTCTGGTGTCCAGAACGGCATCTTCACAGAACGGCCTCTCAGAGAGCAAGTGTGGGTACCTGAGTGGAGAGTAGAACCTATGAGAATACTCTTTCAATCTCCTCTTCAGCATTTTCTGGTTTTGTTCACCCAAGAGCAGATAAGGCCCTTCTGGGCAGCGCCAGATTTGTTCGCTGCTCTCCACCCAGGAGAGGCCCAGCCAGCACCCACCAGACAGCTTTCTGGAAAACTCACGAAGCAAAGTCTTTTAAAAGCACAGATGAACTGTGTACTCAGTTTTTTTTTTTTTTCTTCTCATACCAGCTGTTTTAAGTCCTGCTCAATCCCTCGGAATAAAAAGACCAGAAGAAAGTGTAACCAGATCCAAGTCCATCACCTGATGTGCAGCAAATCCATCACTGACACATCAGGTTTGCAGCAAGGAAAGAGTTTATTTGAGAGGCAGCCAAAACAAGGACAAGAGATGGGAAGACAAGCCTCAAATCTGCCTCCCTAAAGGGGGAGAGAACAAGTTTTTTATGATCCTAGGGGTTGAGATTACATACATATTGATGAAAAGTTATGAATATTCATGAGGAAAGATGCACATTGAATGAACATATGTAACATACATCCCGTGTCAACTTTGGGGTAGAGACTTAACATCATCAGAATGAGGCAAAATTCAGCCCCTGACATCAGGAGGTTATTTTAGGACAAGGAGAAGGGGCTATGCTCTGAAAGCTAGTATAAACTGGATGGGGTCTCAGGCTCATTATCTCTGATAAGGAAAGCAAGGCCTTGCTTGTACATAGGCTGGAACCGTATCAGTTGACCTTGAGTCCAGGCTTCTGCAGAGACAGCTAGTGGATTTTTTAGTGGGGTCTGGGGAAAGCCACAATAGCTGATTAGGGAGAAACAGTTTTCTAACAAACAAGATTTAAACTTTCTGCTAGTTTCAATCTTATTAACCCTACGGGGCATGGTTTCCGAAAGAGGGCCAGGTTGGCATGCAACAGGTTTGGGTTGACGCTGTCTCTTCCATCTATTAGTTCTGTGACTGCGAGTAACTCACTGATGTTTCTTGTACACCTACGTAAAATGAGTTAAGACAATATGTGGCTCATAAAGCTACAGTGAGAAACAAAGAAGATAATGTTTGCAAAGATTTGGTAAAGTTCCTTAAGAGGTGTGAACTGTATTGTTAACATATGTGTATATTCCATGTTACATGTATTGCAATATATTAAATATATTGTGGGTTTTATTAGTTATAAAATGAAGGAAAGTGTCACTTATTGGGTTTCAAACTATTTTAGATGACTGAAGAGTTCTTAGAGGTACTTCAGGTTCTGGAAATGTTTAATTCTATTTTTAATAGACTTCTTCCTATATAGTTGTGTGCGTGTTTTTTAAATAGACTTTAGTTTTAGGTTCACAGAAAAATGGAGCAGAAGGTATGAGGTTTCCCGTATATCCCTTGCCTTCCTCCCACACGCAGGCTCCTTCAGTAACAACATCCTGCACAGAATGGTACATTTATACTCACACTGATGCATCATTATCACCCAAAGTTCATGCTATACATTAGGGTTCACTCAGTGCTATACATTCTATGGTTTTCTTTTTTTTAAAAAAGATTTTATTTATTTATTTGACAGAGAGACAGCCAGTGAGAGAGGGAACACAGGCAGGGGGAGTGGGAGAGGAAGAAGCAGGCTCCCAGCAGAGAAACCTGATGTGGGGCTCGATCCCAGGGCCCCAGGATCACGCCCTGAGCCGAAGGCAGATGCTTAATGACTGAGCCACCCAGGCACCCCACATTCTGTGGTTTTCAACAAATGTATAATGACATGTATCTACCATTATAGTACATATAGAATAGTTTTACACCTCAAAAATCCTGTGTACTCCCTTCATTCTTTCTCCCCCACCGCTGCCCCCCACAAGCTCTGGCAATCACTGGTCCTCTACTTTCATCATAATTTTTTTTCCAGAATACCACATGGTGGGAATCACATAGTATGTGGTCTTTTCAGATCTGCTTCTTTTACTTAGTGACATGCATTTAAGTTTCTTCTATGTTTTTTTCATGGCTTGATAGCTCTTTTTTTTTTTTTTTAAACATTGCACGACAGTCCATTGTCTAGATGGACCACAGTTTGTTTTCCATTCAGCAAGGACATCATGGTGACTCCGAGTTCTGGCCGTTGTAAGCAAAGCTTGCTTTAATCATCTTCACGCAAGTTTTTACGTGGACGTAAGTTTTCAACTCCTTTGGGTAAATACTAAGAAGTGGAATTACTAGGGGTGCCTGGGTGGCACAGCGGTTAAGCGTCTGCCTTCGGCTCAGGGCATGATCCCGGCGTTATGGGATCGAGCCACATCAGTCTCCTCCGCTATGAGCCCGCTTCTTCCTCTCCCACTCCCCCTGCTTGTGTTCCCTCTCTCGCTGGCTGTCTCTATCTCTGTCAAATAAATAAATAAAATCTTTCAAAAAAAAAAAAAAAAGAAGTGGAATTACTAGATCATATAGTTAAGAGTATGTTTAGTTTTGAAGAAGGTGCCAAAATGTCTTCCAAAGTGGCTGTAGCATTTTATATTCTCACCAGAAATGAATGAGAGTTCCTGCTGCCCCGTATCTTGCCAGCATTTGATGCTGTTAGTATTTGGGGTTTGGGCCATTCTCCATAAGCGTGTAGTGGTAGCTCACTGTTGTTTAGACAGGTGCTTGTCACTAGTGTATCTTCTTTGGTGAGGTGTCTGTTCAGGTCTTCGGTCTTGTGAAAATTAGGTTATTTATATTCTTATTCTTGAGTTTTAAGAGTTCTTTGTATATTTTAGATAACAGTCCGTTATCATATATGTATTTTGCAAATATTTTCTCCCAGTCTGTCCCTTGTCCTTTCATTCTCTGGACTGTGTCCTATGAAGAGGAAAAGTTTTCAATTTTAATAAAGACCAACTTATCAGTTATTTCTTTAGCGGATTGTGCCTTTGGTGTTGTATCTAAAGAGACATCACCAGCGGCCTCCTTCTTGGGGGGCTCCTGGTCCTGCTGTGTGCTCATTCAGTGTGGACCTGGAAGCTCTTTTGTGAAGTGGCAGCTGAGGACACTCTGGCACTCACCGTGGCCAATAAAAAGTGCAAGGAAGGAGTCAGGACTGAGAACAACGATCATATTAATTTGAAGGTGAGGGGGGCAGGATGGTTCTGCGGTGCCATTTAAGATGAAGGGGCCTGCAGCACTTAGTAAACTCATGGAAGCCTAACCGGAATGACAGGGTTGTCAGTGAGGCAGACCAGATTCCAATTTGATGAGCGTCCAGTCAATGAAACAAACACTCCTGGAGAGTTGGAGATGGAGGGTGAAGATACAATTGATGTGATGTGTTCCAGCAGCAGACAGGAGGTGTTTACTAAAAAGGGAACCTGTTACTTCAGAAGTCTGTTCCTCCAGACCAAAGAGGACATTCTCAATTTGAAAACTGCAATTTGCTTTCACCACATCCTGACTACTACAGTAGTTTTTCTCGATTCTTTCATTTTCCCCTTCCCCATTCCTTTATTGCATATAATATAACTGTGTATGTACAGAAGCATATTGCATTTTTTAAACTAAATGGCCAGTGATATGTTTTGATTGGCATCAAATGGACATGAGATGGGGAAAAATACTGGTTCTATGAAAACACCCCCCTTCTTCATTCGTGGCACTCAGCTCCTATCTTTATATCTCAGTAAGTTATTTTGCTCTCACTGTTAACAAAAAAAGAGAACAACATAAAGGTTCTTGCATACCTTGTTCAATTGGTTAATTTTAATTTTTTTCATTTATCATTGTAAAACCAAGGACAATTGTATAACTTTTTTTGTATATAGTTGTTACATGTAGGCTAATATCTCTTTAAGTAGGTATAAATTACTCTAAAAGAAATGAACCCTAGATGGTTTTCCCTTCAAGTGAAGTGTCTTGTTGTTTAAATAAACTTCTTGTTAAAAACGAAAAAAAAAAAAAGTCATCACCATACTTAAGTTCACCTGTATTTTTCTCCTATGTTATCTTCTTGGACTTTTACAGTTTTGCACTTTATATATTTAGGTCTATGATTCATTTTGAATTCTTTTATATGAAGGGTGTAAGGTCTGTGTCTAGATTCATTTTATTGCATGTAGATGTAATAAAAGTTCTTTATAAAATGTTCCATTGTTTTGCCTTGCTCCTTTGTCAAAACTTATATTTTGACTCTATTTTGACTATATTTTGAGGATCTATTTCTGGGCTCTCTATGCTGTTTCATTGATCTCCTTTTCTTCTTTTTCACCAATACTACCCTATATTGATTACTGTAGCTTTATAGCAAGTCTTAAAGAAGATAGTGTTGGTCTTTGACTTTGTTCTTCTCCTTCAACATTGTGTTGGCTATTCTGGGTCTTTTGACAATTAATATAAAATTTAGAATCAGTTTGTAGATACTCACAAAAAAATTTGTTAAAATTTTTATTGGAATTATGTTGAATCTATAGATTGAGTCAAGAATAACTACCATCTGGACAATAATGAGTCTTCCTATCCATGACCACAGGATATTTCCCCATTTAGTTCTTTGATCTCTTTCATAAGATTTTTGTAGTTTTTCTCATATAGATCTTGTACACATTTTGTTACATTGATACCTAAGTGCTTTCTTTTGGGGGGCAATGACATGAATGTTATTGTGTTTTGAATTTCAAATTTCACTTTTTCATTGAGGTATATAAAAAGTGATTTACTTTTATATATTAATCTTGACTCCTATAATCTTGCTGTAATCCCCACTTATTTTTTCAGGTTTTTTTTTTTTTGGTCAATTCTATCAGATTTTTTACATAGATAATTATGTTATCTGTGAACAAAGACAGTTTTATTTCTTCTGTCTCAATCTGTATACATTTTGTTTCCTTTACTTGTCTTATTGCTTTAGCCAGGACTTCCCGTACAATGTTGTAAAGGGGTGATGAGGAGACATCCTTGCTTTTGTCCTGATCTTAGCAGAAAAGTCCTAGTTTTTCACCATGAAGTATCATATTAGGTAAATCTATTTTTATTTATTTATTTGACAAAGAGAGAGAGAGCACAAGCAGGGAGAGCAGCAGAGGGAGAGGGAGAAGCAGACTCCCCAGTGAGCAGGGAGCCCCATGCAGGGCTTGATCCCAGGACCCTGAGATCATGACCTGAGCCAAAGGCAGATGCTTAACCGACTGAGCTACCCAGACACCCCAGTAAATTCTATTTTTAAAAGTACCTTTTAAGCTGTTATAAATTTGAATAGAAAATAACACTAAAGTATGTTTTCATGACTGATTTCAAATAAATGCTGACAATTAAAATACTGTATTTTTCTTCCAGGGTGACTTCTGGGGAGTCTTAGAATGTTAGGTGTTTGTGTTTTACTTGGCATCTATGATGGTGTTCTCAATTTAAGATGAGATGATTCCCATAGCTTATTCTTTGTGCCGTATTGTCAGCCTTAAGGTTCTTTCAATCTCACCTATGGGCAAGGCTTTTGCACCTTTGTTCCTCCCCAAAGTAAATGGATCCTCCTTGTCCTTGCCTATCCATACATACTTGTTATAATTACTAACAATCTTCCCTGGATTTTCGGGGGCAGTTTTGTGTTCAAATTTTCTGCTCATGAAATATGCTTATTACAGTTATGTGTAAATGACTTCCTTGTACTTGTCTTTGTTGAGAATACAACCTGTATATTTGTCACACAAGGGAAGGTACTCTATAAATATTTGTTGAATAAATTGTAAATATGTTCCCATTGGAGGCAGAATTTATTAAAAGGAAAAAATATATCACACTCACTTTTCAGCTAGATTAGAGTACTTTTAAGGAGAAAATAAGATCCTTATCACCTCAAACTTGTACTTCTGCCCATTCTGCCTCAAAAGTCTCTGCTACACCTTTCATATTACTGTGTTTATGCTCATATGTACATTTTTCTGACAAGGGTGAATTGTCCCTCCACTTCTGCTCCACTCGTGTAAATCTTTCCTATCCTTCAAAATCCTCCAGGAAATTTCCTCAGGATCTGTCTATGCTTCCACTGACCAGTCACTAGACATGTAAAGACCTAGGGATAAAAAGAGAAAAATTCAGATCATTTTTTCCAAGCTTTTGATTTCCGTTATTTCCTAGCTTCTTTTTTTAAAAAATAAGGGGATGAGAGCAAGTGGACTCCTCCATATTTTTTCAATAAGACAAGTATATATTATATTCTAAATATAACAAGCTGTATTGTTTATATAAGCAAATCATGTATTACATAATAGACTTTCACGCCCCCAAACAATGTAATTTTAGATTTGCTCAAATTACAAAAGGAAAAGAGCTCTCTATAATTTTCCTTAAAAAATCATTTCTAACCTCACCCTCCTAACTTATAACTTTTGATGCACATGTGAAAATTCATCATGCAATGCCTCGTTACGTGATCGTGTTATTTAATGTCTGTAGAGTTGTTTAGTAGTTCATTAATTAAACAATATGGTAAGGGTGCCAAGAACAAAGTAGGTTCCCCGTAAATCTTGGAAGGAGAGGTATTACTTTGGGATTGATTGAAGTTTTGAGGCTCTGGAATTGAGATTCCTAAATGAAAAGGAAAGCGGGGGGGGGGAAGGAAAGGAGTGTAAATAAAGTTTGCTTATGCCTCTAGAGTAGGAGCTCCATTCTCAGATGCCTAGAGAAGTCAGGGGAGGTGAATTAAGATAAATGATTTAATAAGAATAGGGAGTTGTAGGCTCAGTGTCAAACTTGAACTCAAGCACTAAGTAGTAAGAAATAGAACAGCTAGGAAGATAGGGACTGCTCTTGAAGCACTGAACGGTTAGTTCATGGCTCATGAGAATTACTATTTTTAAGTATAAGTCTTCCTAGTATTCTTATATGTCCCAAATGGCCTTTGAGCCCAGGATAATTTTCCATTTCTCAATGCCTGACTTGGAGCTCTTGAGACTGCCTTCTCCTTCATCCCACTTGGAATTGAGATTCTTAAGTGAAGAATAAAGAAATTAGAACAAAGTTCATGCTCCTGGACTTAAAAAGAAGGATTTTCTATCTAGGGTGCTTTAATAAAACTCCTCATGCTCAGTCTTTGTAGGCTCTTCTAGGCTAGCCTTGCCTTCTTCTCACGTTGGACCTGGCCTCTTGGCCTTAGAATTGGTTTTCTACCATGACTCATCCCCTTGCACTTTAGAAAAAATTCTGTATTTGGACTACTTGACTCCCAGCTTCACTTTCCCCAAGATTCTGGACCTCAGTTTCCCCTTTGCTCTACAATCCATTCCTCTGTGAAGCTTCGTGTTATTATCAAGCTCAGTGCAAAATTTCAGAACCCCAGCCAAGAGCAAAGCCCTCATGTCCCTACTTGCTAAGGAAAGGAGTTTGGACATGAATAATGTTGCAAGGAAATTGAGGGAAAATGTTATCCAAGCAGAGGAAGAGCTCCCATATGAGTGTATATGAGAACAGAGAGTCTTCTCCCCTTTGGCAGAGATGGCAGCCAGCAGGACTGGTTTTCGTCAACAGTAAGGCTCTCCAGGTAGTAGCAAGGTTCTTGCATCCACAATGCAAACACTTTGATTGTGTTTGAAAGTCTCAGTAAATAAGATCATTGCCAGAGAGGGGAGAGAAGCAGCATATCTCCAGGATGAGAAAGCCTAAATACCTACCACAGTGAATATGAAATACTCTATAGATTCTCAGTGGAGAAGGAAATGGGGAAGGACAACTCTTGAAATTGTTCCTGTAAGGAAACGGCTGTTATAAATAACTGAGAAAGCATGTACACGCTTTGTGTATAATCTGATTGCCCCCAGGAAGAAAAAGCTACAGATGTTTCCTCAGCAAAACACTCTGAACATAGCAGAGTAATGTAGCTAGAAGACTCAGGTTCACATTCTGGCACAAACATCACTGTGCCACCCCCCACAAGTCTGTTACCTCTCTAAACCTTGACTTGTCCATTTTTTTTTACTCCTTTGAGACTTTATTGAACTGCTACAGTACATCATTAATTTTTGATGTAGTGTTCCATGATTCATTGTTTGCGTATAACACCCAGTGCTCCATGCAATACATGCTCTCCTTAATACACTTCACCGGGCTAGCCCATCCACCCAACCCCCTCCCCTCTAAAACCCTCAGTTTGTTTCCCGGAGTCCATAGTCTCTTGTGGTTCATTTCCCCCTCTGTTTAGTCCCCCTTCATTATTCCCTTCCTTCTTCTACCAATCTCCCTGCTATTCCTTTTGTTCCACAAATGAGTGAACCCATATGATAATTGTCTTTCTCTGCTTGACTTATTTCACTTAGCATAATCTCCAGTCCCAACCATTTCGATGCAAATGTTGGGTAATCATTCTTTCTGATGGCTGAGTAATATTCCATTGTATATACGGACCACATCTTCTTTATCCATTTGTCTGTTGAAGGGCATCTTGGCTCCTTCCACAGTTCAGCTATTATGGACAATGCTGCTATGAACATTGGGGTGCATATGGCCCTTCTCTTCACTACATCCGTATCGTTGGGGTAAATATCCAGTAGTGTAATTGCTGGGTCATAGGGTAGCTCTATTTTTAACTTTTTGAGGGACCTCCACACTGTTTTCCAAAGTGGTTGTACCAACTTGCATTCCCCAATGGTGTAAGAGGGTTCCCCTTTCTCCACATCCTCTCCAGCATTTGTTGTTTCTTGTCTTGTCAATTTTTGCCATTCTAACTGGTGTAAGGTGGTATCTTAATGTGGTTTTGGTTTGAATTTCCCTAATGTTTAATACGTTGAAAATTTTTTCATGTGTCTGTTAGCCATTTGTATGTCTTCATTGGAAAAGTGTCTGTTCATATCTTCTGCCCATTTTTTGATTTGATTATTTGTTTCTTGGGTATTGAGTTTGAGAAGTTCTTTGTAGATCTTGGATATCAGCCTTTTATCTGTAGTGTCATCTGCAAATATCTTCTCCCGTTCCTTGGTTGCCTCTTTGTTTTGTTGACTGTTTCCTTGGCTGTGCAGAAGCTTTTTATCTTGATGAAGTCCCACAAGTTCATTTTATCTTTTGTTTCCCTTGCCTTTAGAGACGTGTCATGAAAGAAGTTGCTGTGGCCGATGTTGAAGAGGTTACAGCCTATGTTCTCCTTTACGATTTTGATGGATTCCTGTCTCACATCGAGGTCTTTCATCCATTTGGACATTGTGTATGGTGTGAGAGAGTGGTCAAGTTTCATTCTTCTGCATACAGCTGTCCAATATTCCCAGCACCATTTATTGAAGAGACTATCTTTTTTCCACTGGATGTTTTTTTCCTGCTTTATCAAAGATTAGTTGACCATACAGTTGAGGGTCGATTTTTGGAGTCTGTATTCTGTTCCATTGGTCTATGTGTCTGTTTTTGTGCCAGTACCATGCTGTCTTTGTGATCACAGCTTTGTAGTATGGCTTGAAATCAGGCAACGTGATGCCCCCAGCTTTGTTTTTCTTTTTCAACATTTCCTTGGCAATTCAGGGTCTTTTCTGGTTCCACACAAATTTTAGGATTGTTTATTCCAGCACTTTGAAAAATGTCATTGGTATTTTGATGGGGATGGTGTTGAAAGTATAGATTGCTCTGGATAGCATAGACATTTTAACTATGTTTATTCTTCCAATCTATGAGCATGGAATGTTTTTCCATCTTTTTGTGTCTTCTTCAATATCTTTCATCAGTGTTGTGTAGTTTCTAGAGTATAGATCCTTTACCTCTCTGGTTAAGTTTATTCTCAGAGATCTTACTGTTTTTGGTGCTATTGTAAATGGAATGGATTCCCTAATTTCTCTTTCTTCAGTCTCATTGTTCTTGTATAGAAATGCAACTGATTTCTGAGCATTGATTTTGTATCCCACCACATTACTGAATTGTTGTATGAGTTCTAGTAATTTGAGGGTGGAGTCTTTTGGGTTTTCCATATAAAGTATCGTGTCATCTGCGAAGAGAGAGAGTTTGACTTCTTCCTTGCCAATTTGGATACATTTTATCCCTTTTTGTTGTCTGATTGCTGTTGCAAGGACTTCTAGTACTATGTTGAATAATAGTGGTGAGAGTGGGCATCCTTGTCATGTCCCTGATCTTAAGAGAAAGGCTCTCAGCTTTTCCCCATTGAGAATGATATTCGCTGTAGGCTTTTCATAGATGGTTTTTATGAAATTGAGGAATGTACCTTCTATCCCTACACTCTGAAGGGTTTTAATCAGGAAAGGATGCTGTATTTTGTCAAATGCTTTTTCTGCATCAATTGAGAGGATCATATGGTTCTTGTCTCTTCTCTTATTAATGTGATCTATCACACTGACTGATTTGCGAATGTTGACCCACCCTTGTGTCCCAGGGATGAATCCCACTTGGTCATGACAGATAATCCTTTTAATGTACTGTTGGATCCTATTAGCTAGGATCTTGTTGGGAATTTTGGCATCCATATTCATCAGGGATATTGGTCTGTAATTCTCCTTTTTGATGGGCCCTTTGCCTGGTTTTGAGATCAAGGTAATACTGGCCTCATAGAATGAGTTTGGTTTTCCTTCTGCTTCTATCGTTTTGAAACAGCTTCAGGAGAATAGGTCTTATTTCTTCTTTGAATGTTTGGTAGAATTCCCCAGGGAATCCATCAGGCCCTGGACTCTTGTTTTTTGGGAGGTTTTTGATCACTACTTCAATCTCTTCATGATTAATTGGTCTGTTTAGATAATCAATTTCTTCCTGTTTCAGTCTTGGTAGTTTATAGGTTTCCAGGAAGGCATCCATTTCTTCCAGGTTGTTCAATTTATTGGCATATAGTTGTTGGTAATATGTTCTAATGATTGCTTCTATTTCCTTGGTGTTGGTCATGATCTCTCCCCTTTCATTCATAATTTTATTAATTTGGGTCCTTTCTCTATTCTTTTGAATAAGTCTGGCCACTGGCTTATCGATCTTATTAATTCTTTCAAAGAACCAGCCTCTAGTTTTGTTGATCTCCTCTACTATATTTCTGGTTTCTAATTCATTGTTCTCTACTCTAATCTTAATCAATTGTCTTTTCGTGCATGGCTTAGGCCTGTTCTTCTGTTCCATCTCCAGCCTCTTAAGGTGAGAATATAAGGATTGCATTTTAGATTTTTCTATTCTTTTGAGTGAGTCTTGGATGGTTTTGTAGTTTCCCCTTAGGACCGCCTTTGCAGTGTCCCATAGATTTTGGGCCTATGTGTTTTCATTCTCATTGGTTTCCATAAATTGCTTAAGTTCTTCTTTAATTTCCTGGTTTACCCAATCATTCTTAAGCAGGATGGTTCTTAGTTTCCAAGTGTTTGAGTTTCTTCCAAATTTTTCCTTGTGATTGAGTTCCAATTTCAAAGCACTGTTGTCTGAGAATATGCAGGGAATAATCTCAGTCTTTTGGTATTGGTTGAGGCCTGTTTTGTGACCCAGTATATGGTCTATTCTGGAGAAAGTTCCATGTGTGTTCAAAAAGAATGAGTATTCTGTTGTTCTAGGGTGTAGTGTTCTGTATATATCTATGAGGTCCATCTGGTCCAGTATGTCATTCAAAGCTCTTGTTTCTTTGTTGATTTTCTGCTTAGATGATCTGTCTATTGCTGAGAGTGGAGAGTTGAGGTCCCCTACTATTAACATATTATTATCTATATGTCTCTTTATTCTGATTAAGAGTTGGCTTATGTAGCTTGCTGCTCCCCTGTTGGGGGCATAGATATTTATAATTGTTAGAGCCTCTTGTTGGATACACCCTTTAAGAATAATACAGTGTCCTTCTGTATCTCTACCTACAGTCTTTAGCTTAAAATCTAATCTGTCTGAAATGCGAATTGCTACCCCATCTTTCTTTTGAGGTCCATTGGCATGAAAAATGGTTCTCCATCCCTTCACTTTCAGTCTGGATGTATCTTTAGGTTCAAAATGAGTCTCTTGTAGACAGCATATGGATGGGCCATGTCTTTTTATCCAATATGCAACCCTGTGGCATTTTATGGGAGCATTTAGGCCTTTCACATTGAGGGTGATTATTGACAGATATGATTTTAATGTTGTCATGTTGCCTGTGAAATCCTTGTTTCTATAGATTGTCTCTGTAAATTTCTGTTCTGTATCATTCCTCGGGTCTTTTTACTCTTCTAGAACCCCCCTCAATATTCTTGTAGGGCTGGCTTGGTGGTCACATATTCTTTTAGTTTTTGCTGGTCTTGGAAGCTCCTTGTCTCTCCATCCATTCTGAATGACAGCCTTGCTGGATAAAGTATCCTTGACTGCATGTTCTTCTCACTTTGCTCTGAATACGTCTTGCCATCTTTTTCTGGCTTGCCAGGTCTCTGTAGATAGGTCTGATGCTATTCTGATGTTCCTCCTTCTGTACATGAGGGATCTCTTCCCCCTCACCACTTTCAAGATTGTTTCCTTGGATCTAAGATTTGCGAACTGTATTGCTATATGTTGTGGTGTTGGTCTGTTCTCATTGATCTTGGGAGGGGTCCTCTCTGCCTCTTGGACACGAATGCTTGTTTCCTTCACCAGATTAGGGGAGTTCTCAGCTAGAATTTGTTCAAATATCTCTTCTAGACCTCTCTTGCTCTCCACCCCCTCGGGGATGCCAATGATTCTGACACTGGAACGTTGCATGGAGTCAGTAATCACCCGTAGCCTTTTTTCTTGAAAGTGGAGTTTTTTAAGCCATGTTTCTTCTCTTTCCTTCTTTTCTATCATCTCAGCCTCTAACTCACTAATTCGTTTTTCTGTCTCATTTACCCTGGCCGTCAGGGCATCGGGTTTAGACTGCATTTGATTCATAGAATTCTTAATTTCCACCAGATTCGTTCTCATTTCAGCCCTTAGACATTCTATATTTTTGCTAATATTTTTTTCAAGCCTACACATCATCTTGACCATTGTTACTCTGAACTCTATTTCTGACAATTTGGTCATATCCATATCCATTAGTTCTGTGGCAGAGGCCATAGTCTCTGTTTCTTTCATTTGTTGGGGGTTCCTCCTCCTCATCATTCTGATGAGGAGAGGTTGCAGGGATGCACAGAGCCCAAATTATTGACCAGGACCCAAGCAAGGTGCACTTGTTTTATAGGGACCTTAGGGATGTGGGCTTCTTGTTTTTTCAGCCCGCCTTCTTGGGGAGGGGCCTGCCGCACTGATGCTCAGGCAACCCTGTTTGGGTAGTGTTGCCGGGGCCCCTGTGAGAGGGGATGGAGATGGGCACAATGCAAACCACTATTTCCAGGCTTTTGTTCTCTGGCAGCTTTCCCTGGTGGTTTTCTGTGGCTCTTCTGAGAGTCAGAGCCGCAGTGGCCGTATCCTAGCCTCTGTCTCAGAGCAGAGAGATCGCAGTCAGCTCTCCACTGAGCTCTCCTGGCCACTTTTACTCTCTTTCTGTCGGTGCTGCTAAAAAACCCCGCAGCGTCCTGGGTTGTGCGCCCCACAGCCACTCTCCCAGCCCTCAATTTCAGGGCCGGCACATCTCTGTCCTTTGTGCTTCTAACACCACCAGCCGCCCCGGTTCCCACCCGTGCTCCCAAGCTCCTCGTCTCAGTCTGGTTTCCCTGATGCTACTGGTCCACGAGTCTGGCCGGCTCCCCAGTGCAGGTGGCTACTGCTTCCTGGCGCCTGAGCCTAGTGGCTCCCTCCCCTTCTGTTTATCGTCTGATATCTGTGTGCAGATTCATGACTCCCCACTTCGTACCTCAATACTCAGCCCTGGAGATGTTCGTTTGTAGAGTTCGTGATGTATCTTCCTATGTCTTGGGCTGATTTCGTGGGTGTTCAGGATGGTCTGGTAGATATCCAGCTCAATTCAGGGGACCATCTGAAAAAGGGTCCCCTACTCCTCCACCATCTTTTTTCCTCGACTTGTCCGTTTTTTAAAAAGAGATGACATAAAAATATTCATCTTATACTATCAAGAGAAATGCAGGAGGTAATGTACATAAAAGAACTTTCAGATACTAAAGTACCCCATTAATTTGAAGTTACACTATGGCTTGCTAGCGTTTTAGCACTTACGGTATTCATACTAAGTATTTGCGATTTAAATGATACAGGTTAAAAATATAATTTGGATTTTTAATCTAAAAAGGTGTGAGTATTAAAAGAGACCTCCTAGCAATAGTATAATTTCATGATCAGTTTTGGAGTCAGATTCAGTGCAAATCCAAGATCTGCAACAGACTAACTATGATCATAGGTATCACTTTTCAGCCACATGTACTCATCTGTGAATAATGCTTTGCATTGTTTTCCAGGGTTAAATGAGAAAACATAGCAGAGCATATTGTTTATTGTCTTTCCTTTCCTTCTTTCTACTTCTTTTTTAAATTATTAACATATAATGTATTATTTGTTTCAGGGGTACAGGTCTGTGATTCATCAGTCTTACACAATACACAGTGCTCAACACAACACATTCCCTCTCCAATGCCCATCACCCAACCACCCCATCCTCTCATCCACCTCCCCTCCAGCAACCCTCAGTTTCTTTCCTGAGATGGAGTCTCTTATGGTTTGTCTCCCTCTCTGGTTTCATCTTGTCTCATTTATCCCTCTTTTCCCCTATGATCCTCTGCCTTGTTTCTTAAATTCCACATATCAGTGAGATCATATGACAATTGTCTTTTTCGGATTGACTTATTTCCCTTGGCATAATACTCTCTAGTTCCAACCATGTTGCTGCAAATGGCAAGATTTCATTTTTTGATGGCTGTGTAATATTCCATTATTGATATATACTGCATCTTCTTTATCCATTCATCTGTCGATGGACATCTGGGCCCTTTCCATAGTTTGGCTGTTGTGGACATTGCTGCTATGAACATTGGGGTGCAGTTACCCCTTCTGATCACTACATGTGTATCTTTGGAGTAAATACCCAGTAGTGCAATTGCTGAGTTTTAGGGTAGCTCTATTTTCAACTTTTTGAGGAACCTCCATACTGTTTGCCAGAGTGGCTGCACCAGCTTACATTCCCACAGTCACTGTAGGAGGGTTCCCCTTACTCTGCATCCTCACCAACATCTGTCATTTACTGGCTTGCTAATTTTAGCCATTCTGACCAGTGTGAGGTGGTATCTCATTGTGGTTTTGATGTGTACCTCCCTGCTGCTAAGTGATATTGAGCACTTTTTCATGTGTCTGTTGTCCATTTGGATGTCTTCTTTGTGGAAATGTCTGTTCATGTCTTCTGCCCATTTCTTGATCGGATTATTTGTTCTTTGGGTGTTGAGTTTGATAAGTTCTTTATAGATTTTGGATACTAGTCCTTTATCTGATATGTCATCTGCAAATATCTTCTCCCATTCTGTTGGTTGTCTTTTGGTTTTGTCAATTGTTTCTTTTGCTGTGCAAAAGCTTTTTATCTTGATGAAGTCCCAATAGTTTATTTTTGCCTTTGTTTCCCTTGCCTCTGGTGATGTGTCTAGGAAGAAGTTGCCACAGCCAAGGTCGAAGAGGTTGCTGCCTGTGTTCTCCTCTAGGATTTTGATGGATTCCTGTCCCACATTTAGTTCTTTCATCCATTTTGAGTCCATTTTTGTGTATGGTGTAAGGAAATGGTCCAGTTTCATTCGTCTGCCTGTGGCTGTCCAATTTTCCCAACACCATTTGTTGAAGAGACTGTCCTTTTTCCATTGGATATTCTTTCCTGCTTTGTCAAAGATTAGTTGACCACAGATTTGAGGGTCCATTTCTGAGTTCTCTATTCTGTTCCATTGATCTATGTATCTGTTTTTGTGCCAGTACCATACTGCCCTGATGATTACAGCTTTGTAACAGAGTTTGAAGTCTGGAATTGCCACCAATGCCACCATCTTTGGTTTTCTTTTTCAACAGTCCTCTGGCTATTAGGGGTCTTTTCTGGTTCCATACAAATTTTAGCATTATTTATTCCAGTTCTGTGAAAAAAGTTGATGGTATTTTAATAGTGATTGCATTGAATGTGTAGATTGCTCAGGTAGCATAGACATTTTGACAATATTTGTTCTTCCAATCCATAAACATGGAACATTTTTCCATTTCTTGTGTCTTGCTCAATTTCTTGCATGAGTGTTCTATAGTTTTCTGAGTACAGATCCTTTGTCTCTTTAGTAAGATTTATTTCTAGGTATCTTATGGTTTTGGGTGCAATTGTAAATGGGATCAACTCCTTAATTTCCCTTTCTTCTGTCTCATTGTGTTGTACAGAAATGCAACTGATTTCTGTGCATTGATTTTATATCCTGCCACTTTACTGAATTCCTTTTTGAGTTCTAGGAGTTTTGGGGTGGAGCCTTTTAGGTTTTCTACATAAAGTATCATATCATCTGCAAAGAGTGAGAGTTTGACTTCTTCTTTGCCAATTTGGATGCCTTTTATTACTTTTTGTTGTCTGATTGCTGAGGCCAGGACTTCTAGTACTATGTTGAACAGAAGTGGTGAGAGTGGACATCCCTGGTATGTTCCTGACATTAGGGGAAAAGGTCTTAGTTTTTCCCCATTAAGAATGATGTTCATTGTGGGCTTTTCATAGATGGCTTTTATGACATTGAGATATGTTCCCTCTATCCCCACACTGTGAAGAGTTTTAATCAAGAAAAGATGCTGTACTTTGTCAAATATTTTTTCTGCATCTATTGAGAGGATTATATAGTTCTTGTCCTTTTTTATATTAATGTAGTGTACCACATTGATTGATTTGTGAATGTTGAACCCCCCCTTGCAGACCAGGCATAAATCCCACTTGGTCGTGGTGACTAATCCTTTTAATGAACTGTTGGATCCTATTGGCTAGTACTTTGGTGAGAATTTTTGCATCCATATTTATTACGGATGTTGGTCTGTAATTCTCCTTTTTGATGGGGTCTTTGTCTGGTTTGGGGATCAAAGTAATGCTGGCCTCATAGAAAGAGTTTGGAAATTTTCCTTCCATTTCTATTTTTTGGAACAGTTTGAGAAGAATAGGTATTAATTCTTCTTTAAATGTTTGGTAGAATTCCCCTGAGAAGCCAACTGGCCCTGGGCTCTTATTTATTGGGAGATTTTTGATTACTGTTTCAATTTCCTTGCTGGTTATGGGTCTGTTCAGGTTTTCTATTTCTTCCTGGTTCAGTTTTGATAGTTTATACATCTCTAGGAATGCATCCATTTCTTCCAGATTGTCTAATTTGTTGGCATACAGTTGCTCACAGTATGTTCTTATAATTGCTTGTATTTCTTCGGTGTTGGTTGTGATCTCTCTTTTCATTCATGATTTTATTTATTTGGGTCCTTTCTCTCTCTCTCTCTCTCTCTCTCTCTCTTTATTTTTTGATAAGTCTGGCCAGGGGTTTATCAATCTTATTAATTCTTTCAAAGAAACAGCTCCTAGTTTTGGTGATCTCTTCTGTTCTTTTGGTTTCTAGTTCATTGATTTCTGCTCTAATTTTTATTATTTCTCTTCTTCTTCTGGGTTTAGGCTTTATTTGCTGTTCTTTCTCCAGGGTATAGGTATAGGGTTAAATTGTATATTTGAGACCTTTCTTATTTCTTGAGAAAAGCTTGTAGTGCTATATACTTTCCTCTTAGGACTGCCTTTGCTGCATCCCAAAGATTTTGAACAGTTGTGTTTTCATTTTCATTTGTTTCCATGATTTTTTTTTAAATTCCTCTTTAATTTCCTGGTTGACCCATTCATTCTTTAGTAGGTTGCTTTTTAGCCTCTGTGTATTTGAGTTCTTTCCAACTTTCCTCTCATGATTGAGTTCAAGTTTCAAAGCACTGTGGTCCAAAAATATGCAAGGAATGATCCCAATCTTTTGGTACTGGCTGAGACCTGATTTGTGATGCAGGATGTGATCTATTCTGGAGAATGTTCATATTGGGGTTAATGCAGAGCATGAAATCATCCCTAATACCTGGCTTGCTAAAATGTAACATGGAGGTCATTGGGGGCAGGGAAGGTTTCAGAGAAAGGCATAGGTCTTCGGAATGCTGAGGCCTGTGTGACCACTCTGCTGTAGGAATGCCACAGGGGGTTGCCTTCCGCAAAGCTTTCTTAGCCCAAACAGCCGCCCTGTGATCTAAGAGATATATGCATTGTCCCCTAGGCTATATTCAGCAAAACTCCAAAGAACACACAGAGTAGCTTATCCTATCTATCCTGTAAACAGATCCTCCTAGTTCCTGTAAGACCGCTTATCACACATCACATGTTTGAGAAACAGGGATAAAGATTTATGATTATCCTGAAGGACCAATAAGGGCAGGAGCAAAGAAGAGCCAAGGGTCTTTGTCTCTGAGTGTTGACCCCCTTGCCTTCTCCTCTCTTTCACAGCAAAGTTTGGAGTAATCTTTCATCCATTGGTACCGAGATTGCTGGATATTCCCAGCAATATTCTATGTGCACTAGAGAAGAATGTGTATTCTGTTGCTTTGGGATGGAATGTTGTGAATATATCTGTGAAGTCCATCTGGTCCACTGTGTCATTGAAAGCCCTTATTTCCTTGTTGATCTTTTGCTCAGATGGTCTGTCCATTGCAGTGAGGGGGCTGTTTAAGTCCCCTACTCTTATTGTATTATTGTTGGTGTGTTTCCTTGATTTTGTTATTATTTGGCTTATATAATTGGTTGCTCCCATGTTAGGGGCATAAATATTTATAATGGTTAGATCTTTTTGTTGGATAGACCCTTTAATTATAATATAGCATCATTCTTCATCTTTTATTACAGTCTTTAGTTTAAAATATAATTTGTGTGTTATAAGGATTGTCGCCCCAACTTTCTTTTGATGTCCATTAGCATGATAAATGGTTTTTCAACCCCTTACTTTAAATGTGGAGGTGTCTTTGGGTTTAAAATGAGTCTCTTGCAGACAGCATAATGATGGGGGTTGCTTTTTTATCCAGTCTGATACACAGTGTCTTTTGATTGAGGCTTTTAGCCCACTTACATTCAGAGTAACTATTGAAAGATATGAATTTAGTGCTATTGTATTGCCTGTAAGGTGGCTGTTACTGTATATTGTCTCTCGTTTTGGGCTCTCTATTTGTTTAGAGGACCCCTTTCAATATTTCTTATAGGGATGGTTTGGTAATCACAAATTCTTTTAGTTTCTGTTTGTCCTT
The DNA here is from genome assembly GCF_002007445.2 of Ailuropoda melanoleuca. Classification (NCBI taxonomy): domain Eukaryota; kingdom Metazoa; phylum Chordata; class Mammalia; order Carnivora; family Ursidae; genus Ailuropoda; species Ailuropoda melanoleuca. Next base: position 55,618,430 of record NC_048218.1, read on the forward strand.
GAAGCTGTTTAGCTCTCCTTCTATTTTCTTTCTTTCTTTTTTTTTTTTTTTAAGATTTTATTTATTTATTTGACAGAGAGAGAGACAGCCAGCAAGAGAGGGAACACAAGCAGGGGGAGTGGGAGAGGAAGAAGCAAGTTCCCAGTGGAGCAGGAATCCTGGGATCCCAAATCCTGGGATCATGCCCTGAGCTGAAGGCAGATGCTTAACTACGGAGCCACCCAGGCACCCCTCTCCTTCTATTTTCAATCACAGCCTACCTGGATATAGTGTTCTTGGTTGCATATTTTTCTCATTTAGTGCACTGACTATATCATGCCAGTCCTTTCTGGCCTGCCAGGTCTCTGTGGATAGGACTGCTGCCAATCTAATGCTTTTACTGTTGTAGGTTACAGACCTTGTCCCAAGCTGCTTTCAGGATTTTCTCTTTGTCTCTGAGATTTGTATGTTTTACTATGAGATGTCAGGGTGTTGACCTATTTTTATTGACTTTGGGGAGGGCGTTCTCTGTGCCTCCTGGATTCTGATGCCTGTTTCCTTCCTCAAATTAAGGAAGTTCTCCACTATAATTTGCTCCAATATACCTTCTGCCCTTCTCTCTCTTTCTTCTTTTTCTGGGATCCCAATTATTCCAATATTGTTTTGCTTTATGGTATCACTTATCTCTCGGATTCTGCCCTCATGATCCAGTAGTTGTTTATCTCTCTTTCTCTCAGCTTCTTTATTCTCCATCATCTGGTCTTCTATATCACCAATTCTCTCTTCTGCCTCATTCATCCTAGCACTTAGAGCCTCCATTTTTGATTGCATCTCATTAATAGCCTTTTTGATTTTTGTCTTGGTCAGATTTTAGTTCTTTTATTTCTCCTTAAAGGGATTCTTTAGGGTCTTCTATGCTTTTTTTTTCAAGCCCAGCTAGTATCTTTAAAATCGTTATTCTGAACTCTAGTTCTGACATCTTACTAATGTCCATATTGATTAGGTCCCTGGCAGTCTGTACTGCCTCTTGTTCTCTTTTTTGAGGTGAGTTTTTCCGTCTTGTCATTCTGCTCAGAGAATAGATGAATGAGAGAACAAAATACTAAAAGGGCAACAATGACCCCAGAAAAATATATAGTAAACAAATCAGAAGAGACCTGAAACTGGGAGGGGGGGGCGATATTATCAGGCTGGTGAATAGAACAGAGCCCTACACTAGATTTTGGTTGTATTTTGGACTGTTAGAAGAAACTGTATCCTAAAATTTTAGAAGAAAGAAAAATTATATATATACAAAAAATAAAGTTAAATACAATGAAGGGATAGAATATGAATGTAAAAATGAAAATGAAAAAGGATTTAAAAAAAAAGAATTGATATGAAGTTGGTTGAAAAAGGAAAGAAGGAAAATTTAGAAAAAGAGGAAGAAAAGAAAGATAATTGAAAAAATTAAAGTTGAAAGACTAAAGAATCATGGGGGAAAAGCCATGAATTCTATGTGCTGTACTCCCCGAGTGCTGAAATTTTGCAGTTCTCGATCCGTAATCTTGATCTTGGCTGGATGTTCTTGCTGATCTTTTTGGGGAGGGGCTGTTGCATTGATTCTCAGATGTCTTTGCCCCAGGTTGAGTTGCACTGCCCTTGGCAGGGGCCAGGCTAAATCATCTGCTCGGGTTTCTCTCTGTAGCTTTTGTTCCCTGCAGGCTTTCTGTGAAGCTTTAGAGGATGAGAATAAAAATAGCGGCCTTCTAATCTCTGGTGCTGGAGGACCCAAGAGCTCTGGGCCTCAGTCCTCAGTGCAAGCTCAGAAAAGAGCATTCAATCACTCCTGTCTTTCTGGTCTCTGTCTGCACTCCATGCTCACCCGGCCTGTGACTGTTTCTATCTGTGGCACACAACCTCGTTTGGAGTCTCCAAACCCAGTAGATTCCCGTGACCGCTCCCAAGTCACTCCTGCCAGGGGAGGAAGGGGGGTCTCCCCAGATCTGCTGCTTGTTGGGCCCCTGCTCATATAGCAGGGGCCTGACTGTGCCACGGATCACAGTTTATGGCAACCCTGAGCTGAAAGCCCACTTCTCAGCTCACTCTTTGCAGCCGGCTTCCCTGCTCTGATGCCTTGCCACACTCAGGCACCCCTGGTCTTCCTGCGACCCCAGGGATCCTGAGACCACACTGTCCCAGCGAGAGTCCCACCCCCCGCTTAACCATCAGAATGACGACCCTCACTGGAGCAGACTTCAAAAAGTTCCGATTTTGAGCTCCGCCGGCCCTATCACTGGCTGGCAGCCGGCTGACTTGGTGGTCCCCTCCCCCTGCACTCTATCTTCCCATATATCGCCTCAGATTCACTGCTCTGCACCTCCCTTGCAGAAAGTGGTCGCAATGTTTTCTGTTCACAACGTTGCATCTGTTCTTAAGAAAGTTGTGTCTCCTGAACACATGCCCTACAATTTGAAGAATTTATTATCAGGCCAACTGGTTGTCTTATTTGTGCTTATTTATATCTTATTTATGAGTCTGTGGTATGAATAGTTAAGCTTCCGCCAATGGTTTAGTAAGCTGAGAGACTCAAGCAATGACACGTTTGCCCAACAGATACAAATGTGTACTACAGTATTTTAAACACAGTGTAGTGGGAGGATGTCTGGGAAACCTAGCATGTTTCTAATTCACACAGTTGTGTTGAAGGAAGAAATTCCTTAGAACCCAGGCCTATTTTGCCATGTAAAAGTCACTGGGTGTAACTCTCCCAGGAAGGGTGAGTTATTATTATTTTTACCATGAGTATTGCAGCAAGTATTATAGGCTTGCTGCTCCCTCTTCAGGCTTTTCCCCATTTTGAACTGTTGAAGCCCAGTAACTTTATATAGTGGTTTTCAATTATTATTTATTGGATGAATGAATAAGGGAATGAATGAATGAATACATACATACAAAAAAAATTTAGAACTTTCCACTTTGAGTGAACTTGCTACTCCTGAACTTTGACTTAATCATTTCCTTTCTTTTTGACAGGCAATAGAGAAGAAATAGTGCTAGTCTTTCCAATTGCTGCACAAATCTACAAGGCTTGAATTTCTTTAAAGAAATTGTAGTAGTCGACCCAACAATTGCACTACTGGGTATTTACTCCAAAGATACAAATGTAGTGATCCGAAGGGGCACCTGCACCCCAATGTCCACAAAGGCCAAACTATAGAAAGAGCCCAGATGTCCATCAACAGATGAATGGGTAAAGAAGATGTGGTACATATATATAATGGAATACTACTCAGCCATCCAAAATGAAACCTTGCTATTTGCAATGATGTGGATATAACTAGAAGATATTATGCTAAGCGAAATAAGTCAATTAGAGAAAGACAATTATCATATGATCTCACTGATAAGTGGAATTTAAGAAACAAGGCAGAGGATCATAGGGGAAGAGAGGGATAAATGAGACAAGATGAAACCAGCGAGGGAAAGAAGCCATAAAAGACTCTTAATCTTAGGAAAGCAACTGAGGGTTGCTGCAGGGGAGGGGGGTGAAAGGATGGAGTAACTGGGTGATGGACATTAAGGAGGGCATGTGATGTAATGAGCACTGGGTATTATATAAGACTGATAAATCACAGGNGAGTCACAGACCTATATCCCTGAAACAAAAAATACATTAAATGTTAATTAAATTGAATTAAAATTTAAAAAAGAAGAAAAGGAATTGTAATAGAAAAGCAGATAAATTACAAGGTATTAGAAATAAATAAGCTCTAATCCATGTTTTGACAGAGCTGTTCTACTTATTAAATTAGAAAATTTCTCAACTCAAACTAAACCTTTAAATTCTGAAATTAATCATATAATACCCAACTAGTTTTTTTATTTTATTATGAAAAATAACAGGAAGATCCGAATGTGTGTGAAAAAGTATAATATATATTATATATTATAATATATAATACATATGTAATATTTAAATGAAGTTTGTTAATTAGAAACATATCTGTTATTGCTACATATCTCATCTTGCATTTGTTACTCTAGAAGGAATAAATGGGATTAAAATAAAGTTTCTTTAGAGAAAGAGAATTTTGAAATAGTGGAGAGGGCAGCGTTTCCAGGCATAGATGAGGATTAGTAACTGAGCAGTTCTGACTGGCCAGGAATGAAGAAAGAGAAGCTGAGGACACAAAAACTGCTGTGTTATGTATGATATTTTTTATGATGGAAACAAAGAATAAATTTGGTCTAAAACTGGAGGTAAATTCTCAGAACAATCTCTCCTAAAGGGCCAATCAATCAAATCTTAGCATAAGATGAAGAAATGATCTAGGAAAGATGTTGGGCTTCAGAGCTGAGAACGAAGAAAGAATTTTTGAGATGTCTTTGGTGCCAAAAGATGGTTTTATAAAGCACGGGGACAGGACCCATGGGCAGAAAGAGCTGCAATGGGATCATGAAGAGTGGCTGATTATAAACCTTCAAGTTGGGAGGAGGTTAGGGATAGTGTAAATCTCTAAGGAATTTTGGAAGCAAGGTTTCCAGGACCTTGAGGGGGCTAGCTATTGTTAGGAGAAGATCATTTATTACTGTCTAATAAAACCTTAGTCATGAGACCCCTCAGATGTATATCAGTGGATCATACGCTTGGGGGATGATTGCCAACATATATCTTGGGGAAGGGGTAGAGATAAAGGGAGTTTCCAAAGGAATTTTTATGTGTTCAAGTAGACTTACAGGATCCTGGGGGTTGGGCTAAGATTGCCTTTTGCCCTTAACAAAGTATCTACATCAAGTCAGCTGAGTGCTTAAGGGAGTGTCACTCTGCCTGTTTCAAGGACTTGTCAATGGGCTGTAAGTGGTAAGGAAATTTAATTTTTCTTTTGCCTTTGTTTCCCATATCAGAGAACACATTCAGGGAGAAAAACAAATAAAACTTGAGTTTTAAAGATAAAAATAGAAGAATGTCCATTTTATATGTGCTCTTCTTATCACCCCTGTAATAATAATTCGTTTTGCTTTATTATATATGAACCATGAGGCAGTTCTAATCAATAAATATCAGTAAATAAAAAAGCTTCATTTTGCTTACCTAAGAGAGAATGTCTACTTCTAAATTTTGCTCTTTCGCCCAAATGGATCATCTGCATTCACCTAGTGTATTAATAGACAATTTTTACAAGAGAATTCAGTAGACTCAGTAGGCTGAATGTGAATAGCCTCCTCTGTTTGGCAATACCTCAAAACTGGACTTACAAGTAAGTTCCCTGTTAGTCATCTGATGATAAACTCAGATGAGTAAGTATTTTCAAGAGATTGGTGAAAGGGTGCTGAGAATTCTAGATAGGATTAGGCAAAAGTAAGTCTGGATTTGGGGGGGCTATTGTGAACAAATGCAGTGTGTGTGCTTCACAGAAACCACTCTGATTTAGAATCCCCTTTCCTGCAGCTCACTTCTTCATTCCATAATGGTAACCCAGGGTGAGTGTTAATTCGGAAATAATGCAAGGCCCGGAAAGGCAATGATTTTTTTCTTACATGAGTAATTCTGTCTTTATATCAAAGTACTTGCATGAATTTTATTACATTAATATCACTTTACATATTAGGAAACTGAGGTTCACAGATGAGACAGGACTGACTCAATGTCTCAAAACTAGTTAGTAGCAAAGCCAGAATAGTGCTCTTTCCAGTGTATCCTGCCTGAAAGACCATCAAATAGATGACAAAATTAAACTGCATTTTGTTTCACTTTAGTGAGGGGAGAGACAGCCTGACTCAGTGACTGAGTGATAGAAAAGAGAGTGACTTTAATCCAAGGCAAAGAGACTTGATTGTGGAACCCAAACAGAAAAATCCTTCATTTTTGGCCTCTTTCTATTGTTTTGTCCTTGCTCATTTATTCATCACCTTTTCCAAAATTAAGAAAAGGAAAGGAACTGCTAAAATAAGAAGTATGTAGAAGGAACTATTTTTATAACATGATCCCAAGCTGATCAAGCAACATCAGACTACAGATCTGTCACTTGCTTCATGTATTTAATGTCTAAACTTGTGTCAAATCCACTTGACACTTGGAAACAAGTAATTAAGGACTTGTCATTAATTTCATCTCTATAGTTTAAATGTTAGAAATTATGCTTTCAAATATGGACACAAACTGTATTTTTAACTCTGGGATTCCCAGCACTTAGAACAGAGCCTGGCCCATATTCGATACTTAATAAATGTTTGTTGAATGAATGAATGAATGAATGAATGAACTATGTATTGGTCATGGGAGGCCAAGAGGAATAATGAAAGAAAGGGAAAAAAATCATGTCACCAACGTGGCTTTCCTTCTGTTTTCTGCCTGGACAGTGGCAACAAAATATTATCCAATACTGGCAACAGTGGAAACTTGATTGGGAAATCTTTTGGTCTTTCAGAAATGGGATGCTTCTTTTCCAAGGAAATCAGAGAATGAAGTTTACTGAATGTAGTTTCCTTATCCATTCAAGCGTTGTTAACAATGGAACTCATAAAGACATTTCTATTGCATGTCAAAAGTAAAAACTGCAAGGAAATGATCTACTTCCTACAATCATTTTTCTTGAGTTATCTGAGTGCAGAGCTTCTCAAACTTTAATGTGCCCGTAAATCACCTGGAGAACTTACCAGAATGTGGGGCTTACAGGTTAGGATTCAATGAGTCTGCACTGGGGCCTGACATTCTGCATTTTTTAACAGCTCCCAAATGAATGCAACGCTGCTGATCCCTGGGTCACAGTTTGAGTAGCGTGTGTTTTGTTTACTTTTGGGAGGGATTCCCATATTTCCCTTTATCTTCACACAAAGCCTTACCATTTCACCATTAATATATACTCAGTGTCAAATATAAAGTTCTGCAATGTCCCCTAGGTGAATCCTCAGATTGATCTTTTATTCTTCCTGTGTCACAGATTATATTGAGGTCACCACATCAGGCTGTTGATGTGACATACTCTGATTAATCAATCTTACTATGACATTTTTCATTATTGAGAAATTAAAATTAATCACTTTAGGAAATTGCAGACATCACACCTAAGTATGACTGATTGCCTTACAATAAGCATAGGATCATCAACAGTCATCAGAAAAATTCCCTTTCTTTCCCATTTTTTCATTTTTTTTCTCTTCCCTGAAGCAGTGAGCTGCACCACCCCTCTCTGAAAAGTAAGGCTGAGCAGCTACTCTCAATAATGATCCCTTTAAATTGTGAAGTGTTTCAAAAATAATTATATGGTTAAATTTAATATAACAAAGTAGTGAAGTTGGCAAACAATTTACATTATTTAAAAATTATAGTCCATTCAAGGTTACAACTCTACCATAGTTCTCAGACTTGAGAATCACTAAGAACCACCTGGAAGACTTCTTAAACCACAAATACTGGAGCCCACCCTTAGTTTCTTGCTTCATTAAGTCTGTGCGATTTGTACCTCTCACAAATACCCAGGTGATATTCTATGCCACGGTTTCTCAACCTCAGCACTACTGACATTTCAGAGTGCATAATTCTTTGTTGTGGGGACCGTCGGCATTACAGGATTTAGCAACATCCCTGGCCTCTTCCTACTAAATGTCAGTAGCACTCCTGTTCCCTGCAGTTGTGACAATGAAAAATGTCCTCAGACATTGACAAAGGTCTCTTGAAGATGAATCCACCCTTGACTGAGAACCACTGTTCTATGCTATGTCATTCTCATTAACTTGCATTTTAATATGCTTTATTAAGTGGAATACTAAAGATGTGCCAACTCTGGTGTCATGGCAGGCAGTGTGGCCAGTGCACACAGCATTCCCCATGAGGGTTTCCATGGATGATGCTTGAGGTTATTACTAATGCTCGAGGTCACTATTAGCCTAACAACACTGTTCCAACACCTAAGCAAAAGAACAAAAGGAACATTTGGAAGACAATCCATTCTTATGCTGGGGTAATCTCTAGATATCAAGTAGGGTATCTAGAAAACATATGTGATTAGTATAAGATCACATTCTCTCTCTCTGTCTTCCTCTCTTTTTCTGTCTCTCTTTCACTGAATTGTGCTTTCTCCATGTTTGGATAGCATTTTTTCAATCTTCCTTTGGATCTCACATTAAAACGTTATCTTTGTATCCAAGAAGTATTATGTAATCTCTGTGTCTTCATTGATTGTGTAGTTTCTTCATTTACTTCATCAAGTTACTTCTCAAAAGAAAAATGTTACAAAGACTCATTGAAAATCCAATGAATAATGATGTTATTGATATCAATAAAGGGTAACTTCTTTCTGTTTCACTCTAGTTCTCATATTGACCCAGAATTCTTACTAAGAGAGATTACTCAAAACCTGTTTTTGTTCATTTACTGAAAGAAGTCCATTGACATTGGATTCAGATTTCCGTTGAAACAGAAAAAAGAAACTTAATTTAGAAACTGTGATCCAAAGACAGAAAAGGAATTCCAGAAGTCTCAAATAGTGAAAACTAATAGGAGGCTGAAAAAAAGAAGAGGGTGGATTTTCTTCAGATAAATCCTCTGCTCCTTTCCTCTTGCCCCCGTCTTGAACATCTCTACATCAAACCCACCAGGCCCTCTTGGCTACATAGTTCCAATCTCTCCTTACTTACTCCTCTAGCCTCCTTTTGCTCTCCCTACCCCATCCCCACTAAAGAAAAAAGACCGAGTAAGGACTGAGAGATCATCTGATGTGGGAGAATCACTCCCCTAAAGAAGGAGAAGTTTTAGACTTTGAGCATGACAATGCCCTGAAAGAAAACAAGTAAAATTCCTGCAATATGAGATCAGAGCAAAGAGCTCTAGGAGCTAAGCATGAGACAGTGATACTGATGCACAAGGGGATCTGCTTCATCAGAGGCAAATTTGAGAAGATGCTCTGGGGCTAAAGGATTGATGTTGAAGGAAGTGGAAGAGCTTTCAAGACTAATAATATACATTAGAATGATAAGGTATATTTAACATATAAGTTCACATTTTATTTGATACTGTGTAATGTATATAAATTTTTGCATTTGAAATCCATTATATATTTAGCTATGTGAGTTTTTTTTTTTTAATTTTATAAATTCTGATCAGGTTTTCAAATAAAACTCTGAAATTTGGAAATACTGGAACAAATCCCTTAATACTGGCATTATTTTTCTCCAGTATTGTGCTTACTTATTTAACATGTCTAAAACTGAAGTGATACTTGTCCCCCAAATACTTCCTCTCCATCAGAATCTTCAATAAAAAGAATTCTTATTCGGGCATTCAATTCCTGGGTATTCATGAGAGACTATGGACTCTGAGAAACAAACTGAGGGCTTCATGGGGGGAGGGGAGTGGGGGAATGGGATAGACTGATGATGGGTAGTAAGGAGGGCACGTATTGCACGGTGCACTGGGTGCTTATGCAACTAATGAATCATCAAACTTTACATCAGAAACCAGGGATGTACTGTATGGTGACTAACATAATATAATAAAAAAACATTAAAAAAAAATCCTGGGTATTATCATTGATGACTCTTTACTTGGTCCCTCACTCCAGCCTGCTAACAAGTCTCAAAAGCTTTACTTGTTAAATATTTCTTGAATCCCATGGACAAGAAAGAGATTGGAGAAGTCCAGTCTTCCCAAGCAAAGATTACAGCACAACATTGGAGCAAAAGAAAAATATGAGTTTGGATGCATTGGAGAGACTAAGAGAAACTTTGCCACTGCCACCCCTCCCACAAAGGCTACACAGGATAGGGCTGAACCACTAGCAAGTGGTAACTTCTCCACAAGGGAAAAAGAAAGCAGAGTAAGGTGCTTGGCTTCCCCAGCTGTGCGGGACATTAAAGAAACTCATTTCTCTCCAGCAGCACTCACAGTACTGATGTAGGACCTCTGTGACTTGG
>NC_048218.1:55628402-55722196 GCF_002007445.2 Ailuropoda melanoleuca
CTCCCACTCCCCCTGCTTGTGTTCCCTCTCTTGCTGGCTGTCTCTGTCAAATAAATAAAATAAAATCTTTTTTAAAAATTAAAAAAAAAAGAATTTTTTCATGAGAAAAATCAAGAAGTGTGGAGCAGGTGTATCCATACAAAGTCGTGGAAAACTCCAGGTGTAACAGGACCAAAGAACAGTACATGTCAACTCAAGGCAACTAGTAAAGATTTGAGAAGGTATCTGCTAGTTTAATTGTGAAAGCAGCAATGCAAATTTCCAAGACACATGAAGAATCAAGAAAACATATTCTTACCAAAAGATAACAATAATCCTCCAATAACTAAACTCAAAGGTATGGAATTTTGATTTAGCTGATAATTCAAAATAGATTTTCCTCTTTTAAGGAAACTCAACAAGCTATAAGACATACAGACAATTCAGTGAAATAAGGAAAGCAATACATAAATAAAATGAGAAATTTAACAAAGAGATAGCAATCATAAAAAAGAACCAAACAGAAATTCTGGAGTTAAAAATTTCAATGAATGAAATGAAAAATACAATAGCATCTATAGCAAAGTAGGCCAAATGGGAGATAGAATCAATGGTCTAGAGGATAAGAACTTTGAAATATCACAATTAGAGAAGAACAAAATAAAAATAATGAAAAAGAGCAAAAAAAATCTATGAAATCTTTGAGACTCTGTCAAATATTAGAATAATTGGGGTCTCAGAAGGACAAGAGAGGGATAAAGGGGCAGAAAGTTTATTTGAAGAAATAAAAACTAAGAACTTCCCAAACCTGGGGAAAGTCATGAACATCAAAGTTCATGCAGCTAATAGATCACCCTATTATCTTAATGCAAAATACTTTCTTTATGATACATTATAATGAAACTGTCAAAAATCAAAGACAAAGAGAAAATCCTAAAAGCAGCCAGAGGAAAAAAACCTACAAAGGAACAGATTTCTCAGCAGAAACCCCATAGGCCAGAAGGGAGTGGAATTACATATTCAAAGTGTTGAAAGAAGAAAATTACCAACCAAGAATAGTTTATCTAGGTGAAGTCACCATTCAGATATGAAGGAGAAATAAAGGCTTCCCCAGACAAACAAAAGCTAAGGGAGTTCATCCCACTACACCTGGCTTGCAAGAAGTGCTGAAAGAAGTTCTTCAAGCTAAAATGAAAAGATGCTAACTAGTGATATGAAAGTATGAGAAAGTATACAACACACTGGTAAAGATAAATATATACTCAGATTTAGAAAACTGTGTTCTGTAAAAGGATGGTATGTTAACCACTTAACTAAAGAATAAAAGTTAAAAGTAGAGTATTAAAATTAACCATAGCTACTATAATTTGTTAATAAATACACAACATAAAAAGAGGTAAAATTTGAGATAAAAAATGTAAACGGGGTGGGAGTTAAAGGGTGGAACTCTCATATACCATCAGAGTTAAGTTGCTATCAGCTTAAAAATCAACCGTTTTATCTATGTTTTATGTGAACCTCATGGTAATCACAAAGCAAAAATCTAGATTATATTAACAAAATAATTTTTAAAGGATAAACAAAGCATGTCAGTACAGAATATTTCCTATTTACAAAGGTAGGCAGAAAGAGAGGAAAAAAGAAACAATGAAACTATCAAACAGCCAGAGAGCAACAAGATGGCATTAGTAAATCCTTACCTATCAGTAATTACTCTAAAGGTAAAAGTGACGAGATAGAAAAAGATATTCCGAGGAAGTAGAAGCCAAAAGAAAGAGAGGGCAGCTATATTTATATCAAACAAAATAACCTTTAAGCCAAAAACAGTAACAGGAGATAAAGAAGGTCATTATGTAATCATGAAGGGGTCAACTCATCAGGAAGATAAAATGAACATAAATATATACGCACCCAACATTGGATCTTCTAAATATATTAAGCAAACACTAACAGACCTAAAGGGAGAAATAGACAACAATACAGTAGTAGTAGAGAACTTCAACACCCCTTTCAGCAATGGATAGATCATCCAGAGTGAAAATCTGGACTTGAAATATACATTACACAAAATGAACCGAACAGACGCTTATGAACAATTTATCCAACAGCAGAAGAATACACATTCTTCCCAAGTGCACATGGAACATCCTCCAGGATGACTCATAAGATATGCCACAAAACAATTCTTAGCAAATTTAAGAAGATTGAAATAATCCCAAGTGTCTTTTCTGACCATAATGGTATGAAACAATAATGGAAATCTATAACAATAGGAAAGCTGGAAAATTTACAAGCATGTGGACAATAAACCACACACTCCTAAACAACCAATGGGTCAAAAAAGAAATCAAAACAGGATTAAAAAAAAAATCTTGAAACAAGTGAAAATGGAAACATAATACACCAAAACCTATGGGATGCTGCAAAAGACAGAAATTTATAGCAATAAGTGTATATATTGAGAAAATAGAATGATCTCAAGTAAACAACCCAACTGTACACCTTAAGAAACTAGAAAGCTAGCAAAAAAATGAAATAACAAAGATCAAAGTGGAAATAAATGAAATAGAGACAAGAAACACAATAAAAATTACTGATGAAAGTAAGAGATGGTTTTTTTAAATGGTAAACATAATTGAACAAGTCTTAACATTATAATTAATAATAAAATTGATTAAAAGTGTTCGGCTAGACATAAAAAAGAGAGAGAAAAGACTCAAATAAAATCAGAAATGAAAGAAAAGACATTACCACTGAGACTAGAGAAATACATAGGTTCATAAGAAACTACTATGAATAATTATATGTCAAGAAATTGGACAACCTAGAAGAAATGGATAGTCTTAAAAACATGAAATCTGCCAAGATGAATAATGAAGAAAATCTGAACAGACTGATAATGAGTAAGGAGATTGAAGCAGTAATTAAAAACCTCCCAGAACCAGTTGGCTTCTCTGATAAATTCCACCAAACATTTAAAGAATTAATGCCAATCTTTCTCAAGTTTCCAAGAACTTGAAGAGAAGGGAACATTCCCAGACTCATTTTACAGGGCCAGCATTACTCTGATAACAAAACCAAATAAGGACACTAGAAGAAAAGAAAACTATAGGACAATATTCCTGATGAATGTAGATGCAAAAATTCTCAACAAAATGTTAGTAAACCAAATTCAACAATATGTTTAAAGAATCATACACCGTGACCAAACAAAATTTATCCCTGGGATGCAAGGATGATTCAATATATGCAAATCAATAAAGGTGATACATCAAATTAATAAAATGAGACATAAAACTCACATGATCATCTCAAAAGATTCAGGAAAAGCATTTGACAAAACACAACATACTTTCATAGTGAAAACCTTTAACAAATTGGGTATAGAAGGAATATACCTTAAAATAATAAACTCCATATGCCACAAACCCATCGCTAACATCATACTCAACAGGGAAAGATGGAAAATTTTCCACTAAGATAAAGAACAAGTACAGGGTGACCACTCTCACTATTCTTATTCAGCATAGTACCAGAAGTCCTAGTAAGAGCAATTAGGCAAGACAAAGAAATAAAAGCTGTCCAAATCAGAAAGAAAGAAATAAATCTGTTGTTATTTGCAGGTGATATAATCTTTTAAAAAATATTTTATTTATTTGTGAGAGAAATTGAGTACAAGAGAGAGAGCAGGAGCAGGGGGCGGGGCAGAGGGAGAGGGAGCTTGACTCGGGGTTCCATCCCAGGACCCTGGGATCATGACTGGGACCCAAGGCAGATGGTTAGACTGAGCCACTCAGGTGCCCCTGCAGATGATATGATTTTATAGAGAGAAAACTCTAAAGACAACCAAAATACTGCTAGCACTAATCAATGAATTCAGCAAAGCTGCAGATATAAAATCAACATACAGAAATTAGTTGTATTACTATACACTAACAACACAAATTTGAAAAAGATGCAAAACTATTCCATACTCACAATCGCATCAAAAACAATAAAATACTTAGAAATAAATTTAACAAAGGAAGTGAAAGATCTGTGCAATGAAAACTATAAGACTTTGAAGAAAGATATTGGGAAGAAGTCACAAACAAATGGAAGGATAGCCTGCGTTTGTGAGTTGAAAGAATTATTATTGTTTAGATGTCCATACTCCCCAAAGCTATCCACAGATTAAATGCAATCCCTATCAAAATTCCAATAAAATTTTTGACAGAAATATAAAGGAATCTTAACAGAACCACAACAGACTCCAAATAGCCAAAACAATCCTGAGAAGAACAATCTAGAAGCATCACACTTTCTGATTTCACACTATACTGCAAAGCTATAGCAATTAAACCAGTTTGATCCTGGCCTTATGAATAGACACATACACAATGGAAAGGATCACGAGCCCAGAAATAAACCCTTGCATCTATGGTCAACTAATATTTGACAAGGCATTCAAGAACACTCACGGGGAAAGGATAGTCTCTTCAACCAATGATGTTGGGAAAACTGGGTAACCACACAGAAAAATGAAAATGGACCTTATCTTACACAACTCACAAAAAATTAACTGGAAACAGATTAAAGACTTAAACATGAGACCTGATACAATAAAACCACCAAAATAAAACATGGAAAAAGGTCCTTGACATTGATCTTGGCAATCGTTTTTTAGATATAACACCAAAAGCAAAGATCAACAAGTGGCACTACATCAAACCAAAAAGCTTCTGCACAGCAAAAGAAACAATCAACAAAAAGAAAAGGCAACCTACAGAATGAGAAAAAAATATTTACAAATATTGCATAATATTTGCATATTGGATAAGAGTTTAGTATCCAAAGTAACTAATTCATGCAACCTGGTAACAAACAAAAACAATCCAATTAAGAAATGGGAAGAGGAACTGAATAGACATTTATCCAAAGAAGATATCCAAATGGCCAACAGGTATATGAAAAGATGTTCAATATCACTAATCATCAGTGCAACGCAAATCCAAACCACAATGAGATATTACCTCACACCTGTTAGGATGGCCATCACCAAAAAGAAAAGAGGTTAACAAGTGTTAGAAAGAATGTGGAGAAAAGGGACCCATTTTGCACTGCTTGTGGGAATGTAATTTGATGCAGCCACTATGGAAAATAGTATAGAGGCTCCTAAAAAAATTAAATGTAATTATCCAGCAATCCCACTTCTGGGTATATACCTAAAGGAAATGAAAACAGTATATTGAAAATGCATCTGCACTCCCATGTTTATTATAGCATTATTCATGATAGCCAAGATATGAAAACAACCTAAGTGTCTGTCAATGGATGAATGGATAAAGAAGATGTATATATATATTCATACAACGGGATATTACTCAGCCATGAGAGGGAAGGAAACCTTACCATTTGTGACAACGTGGATGGACTGGAGGGACATTCTGCTTAGGAGATGATCCAGACAAAGACGAACAGTATATGATACCTTTTATATGTGGTATCCGAAAGAGCCAAGTCCATAGAAAACCAGTAGAAAAAGGTGGTTTCTAGGGGCTTGGGGCAGGAGGAATTGGAGTCATTTTGTTTAAGGGTAGAGACTTGTAAGTAGAAAATGAATAAATTCTGGAGAGCTAATGCACAGCCTAGCGATTATGGTTAACAATACTGTATTAGATACTTCAAAATTGCTAAAAGGCTAGACCTTAAACGTTCTTACCACACATGCACACACAATGATAATTATGTGACCTGACAGAGATGTTAGCTAAAGCTAAGGTGGCGGTCATACTGCCATATACAAATGTATCAAGTCAACAGGTTGTATACCATCACCATGTTTTATGTAAATACATTTTTAAAGATTTGTTTATTTATGAGAAAGACAGTGAAAGAGAGAGGAGGGGCAAAGGGAGAGACTCACCAAGCTGAGTGTGGAGCCCAGGCGGATCGATCCCACAACCCAAGAGACCACGATTTTTGCTGACACCCAAGAGCCAGACGCTCAACCAACTGAGCCACCCAGGCACCTCTGTAAATTATATTTTTTTAATAAAAAAATAGAAATGTTAAACATATTTAATTCTATATAAACTAATACCAGATAAAATGTAATAAAGCAATTATTTGAAACACTAAACACTATATAAAATAAGTTGAAGTTAGCTATGAAAACATAGTATTTAAATATTATTTGATCATCTACAAAATGGGTTGATCCCATGTCAATGGATCTCATACCAGCTACGTGCAGTAATTTTTTGTAAAAACATTTCCAAGTATTGTAACTCTCTTTGTTTCTGAACTACTTGGGGGAAATGATAAAGTAATATTTATAAACTAGCCCTAAATATTTTTCTCTGGCTCATTCACCTTTAAATAATTCTACCTCTTGCTTGCAAAGTTTGAGATCTTTTTGAAAGCTTTAATCTTTTTTTCGTGATGGCATTGAGAACAAGTTACCGTGTTTGTTGTTGTTTTGAAAGGAAGCGTTTTCAGGTTTTTTCTTCTTCCGTATCTCTATCAATTTCAATTTTGTCATGTTTGTATCCCACTTGTTTGGAAAGTCTGTGAACTAGAATAAGAATTGTGTTGGCAATAAAGTTTGTATTGTCAATTGACTTCTGTTGTTTTGTTTATGAGAATTTTCGGAAGTACTGAAGAATGCTTTTTAATCAATGAAATATATCTGCTTAAGCAGTTCCAGTGTAGTATATGAGTGTGAGCATATATACAGCTGTTGATGGCTCATGTTTTTTTAATCTCAATAATGTTATACCAAAAAAATATCAGTGTCTTTGTACCTAAATATAACAGGGTCCACCAGAATTTTGAAAACAAATATTGTGATCTCAGTTTCTTCCCTAGAATTCTTCAATTAGGTAAGTCTCAATCAGAGAAGCTGGAATTGTTATTCCAATCCTCTTTCCTCTGGGGGGAATAAAGTGGAAATTCCCTGGTTCTATGGAAAAAAATGAGGAAAGTAGTGTTCCACTCTAACACCTTCTTGTTGCCTTTATAATAAAATGACTCTCACCTGCAAGAATCTACACAAGCAGGCCTCTAGTTACCTTTTGGACATCATCTAGTACCACTCATCCCCTCGTCACACTGGTCTTCTCTCTGGATCCAGAACTACTAGGCTCTTTTCCCATCATTGGGCCTTTGCATAGGCTAATCCCTTTGCCAGAAATGCTCTTCCTCCCCAGCTCTGAGAGCTGGCTCATTCTTTTCATTCAGATGGCAGCTGGAATTCCTATCCCCCCAGAAAGTTATCCCTGACCCTTCATCTACAGGAGCTCTCCATCACTCTCTGTCCCTTCGCCTGATGTATTGAGCCATCTTCTCAGTTTCACTACTGGTTATTTTTCTTCCTTTATTTGTTTATTTTTAATGTATGCCTCTCCTGCCACCTCCTTACCTGACCCCATAAATGAGCCATGAAGGAGGATCTTCATCTTTTTTAGTGTTATATCCTCAGTGCCTACAACAACTCCTGGAGCATAGCTGACACTCAGCATTTGTTACTTGAGAGAATGAATGAAAGAATGAATAATTCTCTCTCACATCATTTGTGACAGGCAGAATCACCTTCATGCTCCCATGTCCTTGTCCTCCAGGCTTGTCCAGGTTTCCCATCTCTGAGACCTTCCCCCTCAGCATCCTGCGCAGCGTTTGCCCGGTATTGCTCTACTCTTTACCTAGTGAGCTCTGCTCTCAAGAAGAAAATAGTCACATTTTCATGCATAGCATTGATGATTAATAGCAGATTAAATTGTTGTCAATTGCCAGTCTGCATATTGCTTTTTTACTCTTTTGGTGGTTTCTTTTGAATCCCAATCTTAACATAACGAAATTTATTAAATCTTCTTTGATAGCTAGCTCTTCATGTATGTGTCTTTACACAAAAAGCTTTATCTATTCCACAGTCCCAGAGATGTTCTCTTATATTTACCTCTAAAAGCCTATTGTTTTACCTCTCACATTGAGATATCTAATAATTCTGAAATTTATTTATTTATTTATTTATTTATTTATTTATTTATAAAGATTTTATTTATTTATTTGACAGAGAGAGAGACAGCCAGTGAGAGAGGGAACACAAGCAGGGGGAGTGGGAGAGGAAGAAGCAGGCTCCCAGCGGAGGAGCCTGATGTGGGGCTCGATCCCAGGACCCTGGGATCAGGCCCTGAGCCGAAGGCAGATGCTTAGCGATTGAACCACCCAGGCACCCCTGAAATTTATTTTTGTCAAGAGTTGATATATACTTTTTTGCATGTGAGTATCAAGTGACCCATCATCTCTCACTACACTGCAGTCTTATATTTCTCATAAACCCAGCGAGTCTGGTTTTTTTTTTTTTTTTTAAGATTGTATTTATTTGAAGGAGAGAGACACAGCGAGAGAGGAAACACAAGCAGGCGGAGTGGGAGAGGGAGAAGCAGGCTTCCTGCTGATCAGGGAGCCCAATTCAGGGCTCGATCCCAGGACCCTGAGATCATGCCCTGAGCCAAAGGTAGACGCTTAACGACTGAGCCACCCAGGCGCTGCCAGCAAGCCTGTTTCTGAACTCTATTCAGTGCCACTACTCATTTATTTATTTATTTATTTATTTGAGCCAAGACCACAATGTCTTAAGTGCTATAATTAATTATATGCTATAACTGGATCATATCATATATTACACATATAATTAATTATGTAGACTAAGATATAATTAATTAATTAATTTTAGCAGATCTTGATATCTAGTACCACCTCCAGGTTTTTTCTTCTTCAGGATTGCCTTGGCCATTCCTAAGCCCTTGTATTTCCACATAAATTTCAAACTCAGCTTTTCGATTTCTGCAAAATGCAAACAAACCAAAAACTCTGCCAGTACTCAACTGAGATATACTTGATAGTTTAAATTAGGTCACATGACAAGATATTTTGTCATTATTAAAATTATATATACAAATTTATAAAACTCAAAAATTGTAATCATAATAATAGCTACAATATTGTGCTAACACCTTTCATTTGATCAAATTACCATAACTATATCAGATATGTGCAATTGCCCTTATTATCTGATATTTGAGAAAATGAAAGCTCAGCAATATGGTTTAAATTATGCATGATTACACAGTGAGTAACAAAGTTGGAAAGCAAGCCCAAGTCAGTGCTCTCATGAAAAAAAGCCAAAATTTTTCTCAACTACACTTAAAAAATATTAAGTATTTTGAATGGAAATCTTTTAAAAATGAATTACAAACTTCTTTGGCCTTCTTCTCAACCTATCGAACACAATTATACATTTTCATCTTAATTTATAGTCCTTCTTATGAACATTAATGTTTGGCTTAAGCCATAATACAGTGCTATCCTAAGGCTCTATTATGGTACCTAGCATCATTTTCTGTTATATTAAATGGCATGGAAAAAACCTACTCGTTCTTTTTGTAGCTGTTCTTTTGAACTTCCCTAGCTTAAATACGTTAACTTGACCCAATCTTTCCCTTTGCTGTTCACTGTATATTTTAAATTTGCTTTCATAAACTATGTAATTCAAGCATTTTAATCTGGACCGTAAGCCATTCTGGCCTCGGATAGCTTCCCTGGAAGTGTACTTAGAGGCTTCCATCCCATGAACGTAATTTCCTTACATAACAGTGAGGCACAGCAAAGAAAGCAGGGAAAGTGAAGTGAGTCTCTGATGAAGCAGCTAAGCAGGAGAACACCTTGCAGATTCACAACCCTAAGCAGAATAGAAAAGCCTTTCCTTATACTGACATACNACAAATTACCCTTTTATAGATTTTAGCAGTAACTTTCTTAAGAATCTCAGCTGCATAAATTTTTTTTTAAAGATTTTATTTATTTATTCGACAGAGATAGAGACAGCCAGCGAGAATGGGAGCACAAGCAGGGGGAATGGGAGAGGAAGAAGCAGGCTCGCTATAGCAGAGGAGCCTGATGTGGGGCTCGATCCCACAACGCCGGGATCACGCCCTGAGCCGAAGGCAGACGCTTAACCGCTGTGCCACCCAGGCGCCCCCAGTGAAAAATTTTTATCTTGGTGATAAGGTAATGCCTCTAAAGATAGTTTACATTAAGCAGGTGTCTCGAAACATGATACCTTACCCATCTTTTGAAGTCACTGATAGATTCATGTAATATTCATCTACTGTGGTATTAGCATTTTCCAAATATTATGGACCAAGAGGAATTTAATTATAACTTCTCTATCAAGATGAAAGACTTACCATGCAGGCTTATCTTCTCCTACCTTCTGAGAGTCCCACTGAAATGATAGTAAAATGGCTTAAAACATTACAAATATGCAATAAAAAGGAGGAAAAGTGAGAATGTGTTAAAAAAAAAACCAAGGGCTTTTAACTAAATGATGAAAGATGAAAAACTAAGATAGGAGTGCATGACGTAGGAAGAAAGGGTGGCATAGAGCAGAGAAGGCTCCAGAGGAGAGGAAAGTAGCATGAAGCCTGAAGCAGAACTCTGGAGAGGCTGACGATTCAGACCCAGAGTTGTCTGACTGAAACTCTAAATCCAGGCGGTTGAGCTCATTCTACATTCTCTAATTTTCTCAACCACATGCAGCCACCTGTGAAGCCCTTATTTGCACTCCACCTCATTAAAAAAAAAAAAGAAAGAAAGAAAGAAGAAAGAAAGAAAGAAAGAAAGAAAGAAAGAAAGAAAGAAAGAAAAGAAAAAAAAATTCAAAGGCTACTTCCACAGGGGAATTCAATACATTATCTGAGATGATTTAACAGAGTCTTTGGACATCAGTTCCTCCAGCACGAAGACCTCTACATGTGGGCAGTGGGGGTTCCTGAAACATAATTGGCCTGCTCTCTTCTTTTCACAGTGTGAAAACTATCAGTTAAGAAACCCCATGTACACTCTCGAAGCAGCCAAGAGCCATAAATCACCTCCAGCTCTTTGAGGAAGTTTGGATCGCGAAAAAATAGATCAAGTTAAAACCAAAACTAAAACTCGAATCATTTGAGTTAGAACAAAGAGAAGTTACGAAACAAAAAGAAACTTAAAAACAAGTAACATTCTAGTTAGTATCTAGAGAGATTTGAGACGTTATTTACATAAAACAAGCATAAGAGCCCGTGAAAACAGAAAACCAGTTATCTTGAAAGACCTCTTGGAAGTGACAGCTATGGTGACTAACAAAACAAATCAAAGAATCAGTGACAGGGTTGAAAGATAACACCTAGGAAATCTCTGGAAGGAAGAAAAAAAAAAAAAAAAAAAAAAAAAAAAAGACAGATGGAAAGTCTGAAGGAAATATGAAAGAAACAGAGAATCAATTCTGGATGCCCAACAAGAGACTAAAAGGAATTTTTTAAATGGTAAATTGACAGAAATTATCACAGAAAAGAAATCGTAAAAAATATATAGACAGAAGATAACTCCCACAGGTGAATGATAACATTGAATGGTAACACTGAAAGATACCGCTGAATGCCAAGGACAAGAAATGAAATGAAAACCCACATATATCTGTGGAGGCTCAGAACACCAGAGAGAGAGGAAAAATAAAACCAAATTACCTTGCAATGAACAAGGATCAGAGGGCCTCGGAGTTCTCATGGATCCCCAGGATTCCTGAAGCACTTCAAAGTCCAGACAGTTCTAGAGTTCAGAACATAAGCAGTTAGAGCTGAGGAAAATGAGAAACAAAGAAAATTAAACACAGAAATAAGCCATACAAGAGTTCCATAGAGTCAGTGACAGTAATCCCTAATTTTTTAAATATTAGGCTAAAATATAAATAGTACACTTATCTTAAGTACGCCCCCTTATAAAAACTATTTTCAGATGCTCCCAAGTTGGTCTCCTCTGTCCCTTGACAAACCTTCCAATAGATGAAAACCAGTTAAGGCTACCTTTTCCACTAACCCCTCATAATTTTAAGTGTCTAAAAACAAAGACAAGAGAGGATAAGAGGGACTACTACACAATTTTTTTCTTTTTAAATGTTCATTAATTTGAGAGAGAATAGATTTAGTTTCCTACTGTCAGTTTTTCATCCTTCTCCTCCTCTATATTTTCTTTTTACCATTTCTTCTGCTACTTTGCAAAAGTCATTCAGAGTGTCTTTGTGATTCTTACCCATGTTAATGGATTGTCTGCTGGGGGAGAAAAGCAGCATGGAAATGATACAGAAGTACCTGTTTCTGTGGTCACTGTGTCTCTTAGCGCGACTGGCCTCCGCTCTCCTGTCTGTAGCATGAGAGGCATTGACTGAATAATTCCAGTTGGTCTTCCACCTTTAACATCCCCTCTCTGAATACAATCCCTAAAAGGTCAAGGCCCAGGTTTTCCACCACAGCATGGAAAACATTAGTTTCGTAGAATGGTAGGTATGCCTGTTCTCCATGCTTGCCATGTAGAAACACAGTAAGGGAACATTTGTAACAAGCTTCATCCTCAAAAATCACTTCTTCTATGGCTGTGAACTGCTTTTGATGTTTTGCAATGCAATCAATCTCAATATGGTTGCAGAATTCCCCCACATATTTATATCATAAATGCATCATTTTTATCTAAGAGTCTACTCTCCTGCCAGGACATTCATTTACTGACCTGGTCAAATTGCAGAAAAGTGTCACATATTCTACCAGCACATATGGAAAACCTAAAAATAAAACCCCTAACTAACAGGGAGCTACATATTTCTATCACTCTCTGGACTTAGCCATGTTCTAGCACTTACTCTTGTGTATCATGATTATCTTTTTCCAGATCTCTCTTCTAGGGTTGTCAGATAAAAATAGAACTCTCGGGGAAATTTGAATTTCAAATCAACAACAGAAAAGTTTTTAGTATGTTCCAAACACTACACAAACATTCATAGTAAGCATTTAGTTACTTACCTGAAATTCAAGTTTAACTAAGTGTCCTGCATTTTTATTTACTAAATCTGGCATCCTTAATCTCTCCCCACATAGACAAAAAAAATCCTTAAGAGAAGTTCACTTCTGTGTCCCCAGTCCAAGCACAGTATCTTCACATAGTAAATACTCAATTTTTGTTGAATTAACTGATGAAAATACAAACAAAACAACTATAGGATAGGTAGGGTTAGTAAATATTATTTGTAACCTAGTAGTTCATAAGGTGAAAATGAGTCATTCAACTAGGCTAAACTCAGTGTATGGTTAGAGTAGACTAGGTCATGAAATGACTGCATAAAAATTTTGAGTATTTAAACATCTGTGAGAGGAATTATTCAGATGTGTAGTTCAAACTATGAACCCCTCAACTTCTGATACCGTGTTAAGACTAGGAGTGGCTCCAACATACTCAGTACAGCATTTCTAAAAGAGGGAAAATACTAAGTTGGATGGTCATGGAAACTCAACTCAACCGAGAAGAATTTTTTCTCCCTTTAGTAATATTTTCCCTTGACACCTGGGACTGGTAAGCAAGGACATAATTAAGTTAATATAGTAACAATCAAACCTTTTTCCACAGGAAATTTTAGATTAAAAAAAAAATTTCCAGTCAGTAACAAAGGAACATTTTGGAGAGATTTTACCATGAAATGCATGTAATCAGATTTATACATAAAAACAAAAGAAAATAAGGACGCCAGGTTGGCTCAGTCTGTTGAGCGTCCGACTCTTGGTTTTGGCTCGGGTCATGATGTCATGGGTCATGGGATTGAGCCCCAGGTCAGGCTCTGTGCTCAGCAGTGAGTCTGCTTGATGATTCTCTCCCTCTGCCTCTCTCCCCACTCTCTCTCTCCCTCTAAGATAAATAAATCTTAAAAAAAAATAAATCTGAATTTGCCTCTATGTATCATACTTGATTTTGTTCATTTTCATTTTCTTATTTCTCTCTTTTTCTCTGACTTTACTTCTAAAATTGAGGATATTTGGCTTTTAATTTTTAACAAATTACTGCTGACTATCTGCTATAGACTGGTGTTTTAAGGACTAGCTTCTTAAAAAAGGTGAGACACTCAACTTGTCACCAAAGACTTATGTGCATCTGCTGCCTTCCAGAATGTGCTCTGGTACCAGTCCCCTCTGAGCTTCTGCTTACTCAACTGCAAGATGGAGAGCAGGATTCCTGTCTCACATGGTGGTTTTAACAATCCAATGAGAACATATGCATAAAAACACAACTGTCAGACACTACAGATATATTGGTTTCCAAGCACTGTGAGTGCCGTCCAAGTGTGGGCAAGACAAAATAGAAACGCTAACTATTATCTAAGCTTTCAGCAGGTCATAATCCTTTTGCTTGTGGAGGGTCTTGCCTTGACGTTGATGGCTGCTGACTGGTCAGGGTGGTGGTTGCTGAAGGTTGGGGTGGCTGTGGCAACTTCTTAAAATAGGATGACAATGAAGTTTGCCATATCAATTGACTCTTCTTCTCGTGAATGATTTCTCTGTAGCATGTGATGCTGTTTGATAGCATTTTACCCACAGTAGAACTTCCTCTCAAACTTGCCACTACTTTGGCAACTAAGTTTATGTAGCATTTTAAGTCCTTTGTTGGCCTTTCAACAATCATCACAGCTCCTTCACCAGGAGTAGATGCCATCTAAAGAAACCACTTTCTTTGCTCATTTATAAGAAGCAAGTCCTCTTTCATTAAAGTTGTATCACAAGATTACAGCAATTCAGCTGCATCTTCAAGCTCCACTTTTCATTCTACTGCTTTTGTTGTTTCCCCTACATCTGCAGCTACTTTCTCCACTGGAGTCTCAAACCCCTCAAAGTCATTCATGAGGGTTGAAACGAACTTCTTTCAAACTCCTGTTAATGTTGATATTTTGACCTTTTCCCATTATTCACAAATGTTCTTAGTGGCATCTAGAATGGTGAATCATTCCCAAAAGGTTTTTCAATTTACTTTGCCCAGATCCATCAGAGGAATCACAATCTTTGGCAGCTACAGCCTTATGAATGTCTTAAATAAGAAGACTTGAAAGTCAAATGACTCCTTGATCCATGGGCTACAGAATGGCTGTTGTGCTAGCAGGCATAAAAACAATGTTAATCTCATTGTATGTCTCCGTCAGAGCTCTTGGGTGATCAGGTGCATTGTCAATGAGTAGTAGTATTTTGAAAGGAATCTTTTTCTCTGAGCAGTAAGTCTCAACAGTGAGCTTAAAATATTCAGTAAACCATGTTAAAAACAAATGTGTTGTCATTAAGGCTTTGTTGTTTTATTTCTGGAGCACAGAAGGAATAGATTTAGCGTAATTCTTAAGGGCCTTAGGATTTTCGGAATGGGGGTGCCTGGGTGGCTCAGCCGGTTAAGCATCTGCCTTTGGCTCAGGTCATGATCCCGGGGTTCCTGGGACTGAGCCCCACATCAGAGTCCCTGCTCAGTGGGGAGTCTGTTTCTCTCTCTGCCCCTCCCCCAGCTCATGCTCTCTCTTTCTTTCTCAAATGAATAAAATCTTTAAAAAAATAATAATAATAAAAGGATTTTCAGAATGGTAAATGAGCACTGGCTTCAACTTCAAGTCACCAGCTGCATTAGCCCCTAACAAGAGAGTCAGCCTGTCCTTTGAAGTTTTGATGCCAGGCATTGACTTCTCTCTAGCTATGAAAGTCCCAGATAACATCTTCTTCCGATAGATGGCTGTTTCATCTACATTGAAAAGCTGTTGTTTATTAATGATCTGAGCCAGATATTCTGGAGAACTTGCTATGGCTTCCATATCAGCACTTGCTGCTTCCGCTTTCACTTTTATGTTATGACGATGGCTTCTTTCCTTAAACCTCGTGAACAACCTCTTCTAACTTCATATTGTACTTCTGCAGCTTCCGCACCTCCTCGGCCTTCACAGAAGGCTCTGTGATTAGTTGCTCTGGATTAGTTTTGGCTTAAGGGAATGTTGTGGCTGGTTTGATCTTCTATCTGCATCAGCAATAGGACCGTTTCACTTTCTTGTCATTTGTGTGTTCACTGTTGTAGCACTTTAGTTTCCTTTGAGAATGTTTCTTCTGCATTGACAACTTGGCTGTCTGGGTCTAGATGCCCAGGTTTTAGCCTATCTTGGCTTTCATCATGCCTTCCTCATGAAGCTTAATCATTTCTAGCCTTTGACTTAAAGTGAGAGACATGCGACTCCTCCTTCACTTGAACACTTAGAGGCCATTGTAGGATTGTTAATAGGCCTAATTTCAACATTGTGTGCCTCAGAGAATAGGAAGGCCCAAGGGGAGGGAGATTTGTAAAAAATGCAGTATCTGTAAAGTGCAGTAAAGCAAAGGGCAATAGAACGAAGTATGTACGTGTGTGTGCATGCACGTGCATGTGTATAAATGTACACTTCTAGGTACATACTATATTAAAACTTGCTGATTACCGCTTTGTTTCTAGATGCAAAACAAACTGTTAAAAATTATTTCTGGACTTTGTTGAAGATTTATGCTGGCAGCACCTGCCAATTGAAGATAAATTGTTTTTCCCCTTCTTCCCTTTCCCTTGCCAAAGAATGTGCTCTTTCCACTCCCGGTCATGGTTTATTGTGTATTATTAGCCTAGGCTGCTTTTGGAGGTTCTTAGAAGGCTAACCTTTCACAACACATATCATTCGTAAGGTAATTGGAAAAAAACATTGTCTGGATTTATCAATTTTATTGCTCCTTTCAAGTAGTGTTGATTGATGTTAGCATTTTTAAAGCCTCATCATTTAATATGGATAAGTTGGATATCTCTGAGATAAAAGGTATAAACTCTGGGAAAACTCTTTAAAATGTAAAAATGTATGCATATATCTATATCTATCACATGATTTCTAAAATATATATCTATGCACATTTACATGCCATCCTTCTGTTTATGCATATATATAAAGTGTGTGTGTGTATATATATTTATATTTAAATTATAAAATATATATATATTTAAAGGAGGACACATTTGGATAGTGGTAGTCTAAAATAGCCCCCAAAGATACCAAATAGTAATGCCTAGAACCTGTAAATACGACCTTATTTGGAAAAAGGATCTTTATACATATGATTAATTTAAGGATCTGAAAATTCTTAAAGATTATCCTGCATTATCCAGTTGGGCCCTAAATCCAATTACATATATTCTTATAAAAGGTAGACAAAAGGGGACTTGACAGAGGCAAAAGATGAGGAGGCAATGTGACCAAGGAAGCAGAGATTGCAGTGACACAGCCACAAGCCAAGGATTGCTGGGAGCCAACAGAGGCTGGAAGAGGCAAAGACTAGATTGCCCCTAGAGCTTCCAGAGGGAGCACAGCCCTTCTGACATCTTGCTATTAGCTCACTGAAGTTGATTTCAGACTTCTGACCTCCAGAACTCTGAGAGTATAAATTTATATTGTCTTAAGCTACCAAGTTTGTGGTCATTTGTTATAGCAGCAATGGGAAATACACACACACACACACACACACACACACACACACACAGAGTATGTACATCTCTGCACCTGAAACCATCACTGCACCTGAAAAGAAAAAGGTGCACCCTCTTTAATGGAACCAGAATTGGGATGAATCTCTAAAAGACAAAAATCACATCTACTGAATTGATTAAAAGCCATAATCTAAAAATCTATGCTTAAACTTTGAAAATGTGGGATTTGACACCAAGAAACTCCATACCTGGAGAATGAGGGGTACCAGAGGTAATAAACATGGTGACTAGTACAAGTGGTTGAGTCGATCAGCCCTGCCTTGCTGACTGGTCACACAATGGGAGGGATTGCTTGCAATAGGAAGGAGTGAGAGAGATTAGGTTAGAGGGAATGGACAAAGAACGATGGACAATGTGCTTGTGACTGCAGTGCCTAGGAGGAGTGGCGAGCACGCATACTCAGAAAGATTCGGCACTGAGGTGCCATCCTGTCAGCATGCTGGGCTTCCCCCACCCCCACCCCCACTTTCAGTGTGACAGTGTTCTGGCAGGCTGCACAAACACTTATAAGCAGATAATCAAAAATAAAATCTCTACTACAAAGAAGAGTAAACAATCCAGAATAATGAGATATTTGAGGAAACCAACACATAAGAGAGAGAGCAAGCTCAATGAATGGAAGAACCTACATTGGAGAAACAGTTAATAGAGCAAGCTAAATAAAGCTTTGAAAAAGATAATAAAGCTCAAGAGAGATGAAAACAGTGATTACAGTCATAAAAATAGCAAATTACAGATCATGAAAATTAAAAATGTGGTTGTTGAAATGAAAGCTTCAAGAGATAGTCTGAAGAGTAGAGCACACACAGCTGAAGAATAGATCCTGAATTTAGCCATTTCATAGTAGTTCCCAAGAGTAAGAGTAGACCAAATGGAGGAGAGATGGTATTTAAACAAATGATAGAGAATAATTAATCTAAACTGAGAAACACATGAGTCCTGAGATCAAAAGTCTTACTGAAAATCAATCAAGAAAGAGAAAAGACTACATCACTTACAGTGCAACTTCAAGACACTAAAAATTAGATGGAAAACCCTAAAAGCTTCCACAAGACAAAAACAAAAATTATCTATAAATGGATAAAAATTAATTGACATCATTCTTCTAATAAATAACAGTGGGGGCAATATGATCATGAGAAGATATCTTTAAAGTTTCAAGAGAAGATAACTTTGAGCCTAGAATTCCAATCTTAGCCAAATTACAAAGATGAAATTAAAATATTTTATACATGGAAGAACTCAGAATATTTACCATCAAAACTTTTATTATAAGAATTTCTTTTGTATATCATTTAGGAAAAGATCTTTCCTAGGAGAAAATGTAGAATTCCAAAAGCAATGATAATCAAAGAAATTAATAAAACTTATTGTAAACACGTACTGATTTCCTAAACAGAAACTTCCCTGTGATAATAATAAAGGATATCAAGAGGCTTAGGAAGAGAGCAGAGAGATTTTTAAATGTACCCATTTTCTTATCCAGTTGAAGAATAAAGTTATTAATTAGGCTTAGACACTGATTGTTAGAAAAATACACACTAATTACAACGGACAAAAAAAAAATAACCTTTACAGAATAGAATGAGAATATCAAACATTGAAACAAGTTTAGGGGAAAGGGGAGGAAAAGGGCAGGAAAAGGGAGGGGGAAGCAACCAAAGTAGGCTAAATAAAAAATATGAAATACCTTCTGCCCATTTCTTGATTGGATTATTTGTTCTTTGGGTGTTGAGTTCAGTAAGTTCTTTATAGACCTTGGATACTAGCCCTTTATCTGATAAGACATTTGCAAATATCTTCTCCCATTCTGCCAGTTGTCTTTTGGTTTTGTCAACTGTTTCCTTTGCTGTGCAGAAGCTTTTTATCTCGATGAAGTCCCAATAGTTCGTTTTTGCCTTTGTTTCCCTTGTCTTGGAGAAGTGTCTAGCAAGAAGTTGCTGTGGCTGAGGTCACAGAGGTTAATGCCTATGTTTTCCTCCAGGATTTTGATGGATTCCTGTCTCACATTTAGTTCTTTCATACATTTTGAGTCTATGTTTGTGTATGGTATAAGAAAATGGTCCAGTTTCATTCTTCTGCCTGTGGCTGTCCAATATTCCAAGCACCATTTATTGAAGAGACTGTCCTTTTCCATTGGAAACTTCTGCTTTGTTGAAGATTAGTCGACCATGGATTTGAGGGTCCATTCCTGGGTTCTCTATTCTGTTCCTTAGATCTATGTGTCTGTTTTTGTACCAGTACCATACTGCCCTGATGATTACAGCTTTGTAGTATAGCTTGAAGTCTGGCACTGTGATGCCACCAGCTTTGGTTTTCTTTTTCAACATTCCTCTGGCTATTAGGGGTCTTTTTTGGCTTCATACAAATTTTAGGATTATTTGTTCCAGCTCTGTGAAAAATGTTGATGGTATTTTGCTAGGGATTGCATTGAATGTGTAGATTGCTCTGGTTAGCATAGACATTTTAATAATATTTAGTCTTCCATTCCATGAGCATGGAATGTTTTTCCATTTCTTTGTGTCTTCCTCAATTTCCTTCATAAGTATTCCATAGTTTTTAGAGTACAGATCCTTTATCTCTTTGGCTAAGTTTATTCCTAGGTACCTTATGGTTTTTGGTGCAGTTGTAAATGGGATCAACTCCTTAATTTCTCTTCTGTCTCATTGTTTGTGTATAGAAATGCAACTGATTTCTGTGCATTGATTTTGTATCTTTTCACGTTGCTGAATTCCATTATGAGTTCTAGCAATTTTGGAGTGGAATCTTTTTGGTTTTCCATGTAAAGTATCATATCATCTATGAAGAGTGAGAGTTTAACATCTCCTTTGCCAATTTGAATGCCTTTTATTTCTTTTCATTGTCTGATTGCTGAGGCTAAGACTTCTAGTACTATGTTGAACAGCAGTGGAGATAGTGGACATCCCTGCTGTTTTCCTGACCTTAGGGGAAAAGCTTTCAGTTTTTCCTCATTGAGAATGATATTTGCTGTGGGCTTTTCATAGATGGCTTTTGTGATATTGAGGTATGTTCCCTCTGTCCCTACACTGTGAAGAGTTTTAATCAAGATAGGATGCCGTACTTTGTCAAACGCTTTTTCTGCATGCACTGAGATGATCATATGGTTCTTGTCCTTTTATTAATGTACTGTATCACATTGATGGATTTGCAGTTGTTGAACCACCCTTGCAGCCCAGGAATCAATCCCACTTTGTGGTGGTAGATAATCCTTTTAATGAACTGTTGGAGCCTAGTATTTTGGTGAGAATTTTTGCATCCATATTCATCAGGGATGTTGGTCTGTAATTCTCCTTTTTGGTGGGGTCTTTGTCTGATTTGGGGATCAAGGTAATGCCGGCCTCATAGAAAGAGCTTGGAAGTTTTCCTTCCATTTCTATTTTTTGGAACAGCTTCAGAAGAATAGGTATTAAGTCTTCTTTAAATGTTTGATAGAATTCCCCTGGGAATCTCTCCAACCCTAGACTCTTCTCCAAAGAAGACATACAAATGGCCAACAGACACATGAAAAAATGCTCAACATCACTCAGCATCAGGGAAATACAAATCAAAACCACAATGAGATACCACCTCACACTGGTCAGAATGGCTAAAATTAACAAGTCAGGAAACGACAGATGTTGGTGAGGATGCAGAGAAAGGGGAAGTCTCTTACACCCTTGGTGGGAATGTAAGATCATGTAGCCACTCTGGAAAACAGTATGACGTGGATGGAACTAGAGGGTATTATGCTAAGAGAAATACGTGGAATTTAAGAAACAAAACAGAGGATCATAGGAGAAGGGCGAGGAAAAATATTACAAGACAAAATCAGAGAGGTAGACAAACCATAAGAGACTCTTAACTACAGGAAACAAACTGAGGGTTACTCTAGGGGATGGGGTTGGGAGAATGGAGTAACTGGGTGATGGACATTAAGAAGGGCACGTGAGGTAATGAGCACTGGGTATTATATAAGACTGATGAATCGCTGAACTCTACCTCTGAAACGAATAATACACTATATGCTAATTAATTGAATTAAATTAAAAAAATATAACGTAAGTACCTCAATCAAATCCATAAACACATAAAAAACAAATGAGTTCTATTAATCTATTTAGACAGAAACTCCTTTTTTAAACCTAGGTATATATTATTTAAAAATATCTGTGGTGGAAAAAATCAAAATAGCAGTTGTCTCTGGGAGTTGGGCATATTGACTGGCAGAGGCCATGAGGGAACTTTCTGAGGTAGTAGTGATGCTCATATCTTGATAGGTGCTTGAGCTAGCCAGATGTGTGCATTTTTCAAAACTTGGTGAACCGTGAACGTACCTATGAGCTTTGAACATTTAATTGCATACAAATTTTACATAAAAAAAAACTCTAAGCAAGCATTGGCATCTAATTAATGATATGCAAATTAAAGTATTTAGCTGGAATTCACCTTAAAATGTATCAGTAAAGTAAATGGATTAGTGGATGGATAGATATGGGATAATGCAAGTGTTGTAAAAGATGGATGGTAACAAATGTTGATAGTTAGCACTATTCATATGGTGGAAAAGTGGAAACAAACTGCCATGGACTGAATGTGTCCCCCCAAATTCATATGCTGAAATCCTTCCCCCCACCAATGTGATGGTATGAGGCACTAGAGTCTTTGGGAGATGATTAGGTCATGAGAGTGGAGCTCCTGTAAGAGGAATTAAAAAAGAGCCCAGAGAGCTCTCAGCCCTTCTGCCATGTGAGGACCCAGAGAGAAGACAGCCATCTATGAGCCAGGAAGCCCATGCTCGTCAGATACCAAATCTGCTGTTCTTCCATCCTGAATTTTCCAGCTTCCAGAGCTGCAAGAAAGAAATGTTTTTATGGTATTTTTTGTTATAGCAGTCTGAATGATGAACCCTGCCCTATCCTGTCCATCTTCTACTCTACAGAAACAATGACCTTTCACATACATAAATCTGTTTACCATCTTCCCTCACTCCCAGTGGAAGATGTTAATGGGGTAAACCCACAGACAGTTTAACTTTTCCTTAACACTCCCAGCTTAGGGGCACCTGGGCGGCTCAGTCAGTTAAGCATCTGACTCTTGATTTCAGCTCAGGTCATGATCTCAGGGTCAGGAGATTGAGCCCTGCATTGGTCTCTACTCAGCGGAGAGTCTGCTTCTCTCTCTGTCTTTCTCCCCTTCTTCCCCTCTCCACCCTCCTATTCATGCTCTCTCTCTCTCTAAATTAAATAAGTAAATGTTAAAAAACAAAACAAAAAAACACTCTCAGCTTAAGAGGCAGCTGAGTTCCCTTAACTCCCTTGCACCTAGTAAGAGCTGTGGTGTTTAATCATGCCACCAGCTATGAGGAATTCTATTGAATGGCTTCCATGAAAATTTTATTATTTTGGTAAAGAGCATCTATGCAGTAAATCCTCCCAATACTAGCCAGTGCTAGCTCTGAGAGAGAGAGAGATAAGAATATTATTCTCTTGTTCTGAAATGCTCTCACAGAAATAGTATGATTGCAGTCTTCCCTAATACTGTGACCCCTTTGCAAATGCCCTTTCCTTCCTCTATGCTCTCGGACTGATTCCAATTATTATTTTTTTAAAAGATTTTATTTATTTATTTGACAGAGATAGAGACAGCCAGCGAGAGAGGGAACACAAGCAGGGGGAGTGGGAGAGGAAGAAGCAGGCTCACAGCAGAAGAGCCTGATGTGGGGCTCGATCCCATAACGTTGGGATCACACCCTGAGCTGAAGGCAGACGCTTAACCGCTGTGCCACCCAGGCGCCCCCGGACTGATTCCAATTATTACCTTTCTGACACGCACTGACTGCTCTCTGTGGTTGAATTTTCTGGCTCAGCGTATGTACCATTTATCCATATAGCTGTTAAGAACAGCAGTTATGCTCATGGATTCTTAATTTTTTCCTCAGCTTTATTGAGATATAGTCAACTTATAACATTGTGTAAGCTGAAGGTGTACAATGAAATGATGTGCTATATGTATATATTATAAAATGACGACCACATAGGGTTAGTTAATACATTCGTCCCCTCACATAGTTACAATCTGTGTGTGTGCACGAGAACTTTTAAGGTCTACTCTCTTACAATTTTCAAATATATAATATTGTTATCTATAGTCACCATGTTATACATTATACCTCCAGAACTTATTCATCTAATAAGTAGAAGTTTGTACCCTTTGACTACCATCACACATTTCCCTACTCTCCTCAACTCCCTGACTCCTGGCAACGACCAATCTGCTCTCTCTCTGAGTTTGATTTTTTTTAGAGTCTATGCATGTGTGAAATCATCAGTATTTGTTATTCTTTCTCTGACTTATTTCACTTAACATAATGCCCTCAAGTTTCATCCATATCGTCACAAATGGCAGGATTTACTTCTTTTTGGCCAAATAATATTCCTCGGTGTATATCTATCACATCTTCTTTATCCATTTTTTTTATTAGTGGACTATGAGGTTGTTTCCATGTCTTGGCTATTGCAAATAATACTGCAGCAAACATGGGACTGCAGCTATCTCTTCAAGATAGTGATTGCATTTCTTTTGGCATTATACCCAGAGGTAGAATTGCTGGATCATAGGGTAATTCTATTTTTAATTTTTTTGGGAAACCTCCATACTGTTTTCCACAGTGGCTGCACCAATTCACATTCCTACCGACAGTGCACAAAGGTTCATTTTCTCCACATTCTTGTCAGCGCTTGTAATCTCTTGTCTTTTTTATATTAGCCATTCGGACAGGCATGAGTTGGTTTTCATTGTGGTTTAGTTTCTCATTTCCCTGATGATTAGTGACATTGAGCATCCTTTTGTGTACTGCTGGACATTTGCACGTCTTCTTTATAAAAACATGTCTATTCAGGATTTTTGCCATTTAAAAAGTCTGCTATTTTTGTTATTGAGTTGTATGAGTTTCTTATGTATTTGAGATACCGAGGTCATTGTCTAAGCTCCTGGTTATGTGGGGCCAGAGGTTATACTTAAGAGTTGGGCAGTATTGCTGGCCTGGCTCCCTGCCTAAGCACAGCTGTAGGATGAGCTCGACAGCTGCTCCGATTCCTCGGTCAGGCTTCCGTGTCAAGTGGGACTAGAGGCTATCCTCCGCAGTGGGGCAGGGCTGCCAATTTGCTTTCCTGATTGGAGCTATAGAATGGGCTCATTGCTTGCATGGCTTGTTGACTGGAGACCAGAATTAGGCAGAAATGCCCACCAAGCTCCCTGGTCAGACGGCCCCTGCCTCGGCTCCGGACAGAGCTGCTGGCTAGGAGCTCTTCTCCGGCACTGCTGCAAGGAAGTCCTCCGAGATCTGGGTGTGGTTGCTGTAAACCTTGTCCCCTACTTCTGTCTATCTAATCCTCAGTGATAAAGCCTAGAAGATTCCCCCAGTGATTCTCAGTGAGGCGAGACCTGAATGGGGTTCCAGGAAGTGTCCCACAACTCTGGGGGAGCTGTATGTCCACCTTGGGCTCCCTTTTATCTAGTGGGAAAAATGTAGGCCCAGGGGGCCCTCCCAGTATGGCACAGAGCCAGTCTGGAGGAGGGGAGATGTGGTCAGTGTGTAGCCACTTCTCCATACCCTTCTAATGCAGTCCTTCTGGGTCTCTGTGGTCCAGGGGGGGTGCTTCAGCCTCACCCTGGTTTCTGGGATTTTCTCAGCGGAAATGTCTTGGAAATGGAATATTTTGTCAATAGATAGTTGCTGGTTGGTTTTCTTATGAGAGAGACAGAAGTCTGTCGCAATCTATGTCACCAACTTCTTGACCTCCATTCCTAATGTCATATTTGAAAGGTAAAGAAACATAAGACTAGTCCTGCTGCTTGGAAATGAAATTATATTTAGAGTTAGCCCAAATTTAGTTTCATAAGTTGAACTTATGTCTTACTCAAAAGTACTTTCAGGAATACATCCTGCCAAAATTATAGCATTGATATTTTGTGCTATTTATATGACTTTTCTTGGGGACATATAAATTTAAACCCAGGCTTGGTAGCACCAGAAAACTTCTGAGATGGAAAATTTATAAAGTACTGCTTTACATTCTTCCCCACCCATTATTTGCATCTCCAGATCTAGAAATAGACCTAGTAGAGTCCTCATTTGACTTCCTTTCATAGTCAATCATTTGAATCATAATCCAACCCTTAAAATGTTTTTTTCAACAGCTTTTTAAAAACAAGGGTTTCAGATGCCATTACAATTTTGTGATGGAACCACTGCTCGAAGAATGAAAAGAAGTGTGGTATAGCCATGCAATATTATTTTTCTTTGTTCATCTCTGTACATTGGTAGAAGAAAAACAGGTATGAGAAAAAATATATTCAACTGAGCCAAACTGATAGACATTTTGCCCTTCCAGACCTTTATATTCTCTGAGGTTACTTCTGGATTACAGGAGAAGCAAACCCGTTATTGCATAGTCTCAATCCCAATTCAAACCCCTTGAAACCCAGCCTGGGACTACCAGTATGGTAAAATGCAATCCACTAGCCAGCTATGCACAGGCCTTTGCCTTCAAGGAATCTTACCCAAGCCATTTCAAAGGATTTCTTCCTTGTAGACAAAGGTGTAGTTTCTTATCACGTTAGTCAGCAGTTACTAAGGGGATGTGACATTTGTAAACAGTGCATGACCTGAGTTCCCTTATGCCTGTTCATTTCACCCAGATAACGTCTAGCTAGGCGTATGTCTAAAACAGTGGCTTACTCTCCCAACCCCCTTCTGAGCCAGCGACTGGAGTTTCTGATGAGCATCTACATGACTCACTTTAATTTTTCCTCTAAACTTCTACAGGGAATTCTAAATCTGAGCTCCCCATTCAGGGACATTCCTTATGTTCGGTCATGTAGGCCTCATTTGCCTGACCATATAGCAAGGCCACTGGCTGTAGCCACAGAGTTTCTAAGTATCTAAACCACTACCAGAGAACGGGAGCTTTACTCCACTTCCGGTGTTAAATAGACAACCCCCAACAATGACCTTTCTGCAGATTTGTTGTGCCTTCTTCTCTCTGTAGAGTGCTACTGATTTCCATACAACAATGTGGCCTTCAATCCAAGAACTCCAGTCAGTGAACAGTGAAAAAGGCCAGCAAACCTGGTCTTTCCTCAGCTGGGATAAAAATCGTAAGGTTCAGACAGTGATAAGGCTAGGGAGTCCTTGGAGGCCTCTATCATTGTCCCTACAGGCAATAAATCAGCTTGCTCTCATATGTGCTGGACACCCCTGGACATCCTCCTTTGGCATGCTCTTGAGTATACCACTTCACTTAACGCCAGAGCCTTCTGTGCTTATTCTTCCTTACTGGACAGTCTCTCTGGCATCACCCAAGACATGGTTCATATTACTGGCCTCAACTTATTTGATGTTTTCTATGGTGAGGACAGTTTTGACCTAGGCCAAGTTACAAACTAGCAATTATTTTTCAAATGGGCAGTTTTTAGGTACAAAACTTGAGAGGTATCCATTGAGTAATGTATTTATTTCTGCCAAAAGCTCCAATCCTGTGTATATTGCGGTAGTAGTTATTTCTGGTATCATCTGAACAGTTGGTTCATAAGAATGGAATGAGACTACCTGTTCCACTGCTTTTTGTAAATATTTTTAAAAAGATTTTATTTATTTATTTGTCAGAGAGAGAGAACATGCACACACAAGCAGGGGAGGGGCAGAGGCAGAAGGAGAAGCAGGCTCCCTGCTGAGCAAGGAGCCTGATGCAGACTCCATCCCAGGACGCTGGGATCATGACCTGAGCCAAAGGCAGACACTTAGCTGACTGAGCCACCCAGGCATCCCTATGTGAATTTTTTAAACGTTTGTTTCTGCTCAAAAACTCATTTAAATTCAATTTTTTTTTTTTTTGGTGAATTATGTCCAGCAAGATTTCTAGGAAAGGAATATGACTTTTTCCCAAACCCCAGTAGCCAGTCCTGCTTGCCTGTGACATAGTTGTTTATTGACAGGGTCTCCAAGAGATAACTCACTTCTCACAGTTTGAGGAAAGTGACTAGTCGCTCTAGTCCACATAATTCCCAGATTGGGCTGGGCCTTCAATTTTCACAGCAGTTATCAGCCACTATTTCCTTATCATAAGGGTTGCTGTAGCCCATAGGCCCCCTGAGAATCCTCTAAGGGGGTGAGTCTCATGATGGTCAGGGGTGTGGTGCTTTCACTTGCTCTTAATAGTGAATAAGTCTAATCTCATCTCATTAAATTTTGACAATATGTCAGCAAATTCAAATATTTCTTTGCCAAAACAGTAAATGCATACTGGTTTCATCCCATGGGAATGCCAATGTGCTTAGCTGGACTCTGAAATGGAGATTGAAAAGAAATCATCAACAAGACCTAAAATGGTATACTAATCCCCTTTAGCCTTTCTACACGGTCTTTACTGTATCATATATTGCTAGCTATCAGTAAAACCCGTTTCTTTCATCCTCCACAGTCTACTATTAACCTCCAGGATCCATCTGCCTTAGGTACTAGAGCCAAACAGGACTATTAAGGGAGCTAGTAGGAATCAAAACTCCCACTTCAATTATTTTCATCAGAGCAGTTATCTCTTGATGCTTTCTGGAATTCTCCATTTCTTGATGTTTACTAGAAAGGAGGGCTAAAATACTTCCAGATGTTCTCATGTGGCCTGACCAAGTAAAAATGGGCAAAGTTTGAGGGCACCAGGTTTCATTCATGTATAAGATCATCACAGTTATACCATCAGGTTAAGGTGATGACCACCAAATAATCTGTCCAGTCACACTTTCCAGTGTGCAACGTACCCCCTTGGTTCCCTTCATCTATGGAATCTTCCTGTCCTCCTCGTTTTACCTTCAGGCCTTTTGTTGTACCTTCTTTGTCTCCCATGTTTCTGGGGGATTTGTCCTGCCTATCTTCTTTCTTTCTCGGGAGTTCAACAGTAAAGCAATACAGATTGCAGGCCCACTGCTTAATCATTTCCTTTCCAAGCA
The DNA here is from genome assembly GCF_002007445.2 of Ailuropoda melanoleuca. NCBI lineage: Eukaryota > Metazoa > Chordata > Mammalia > Carnivora > Ursidae > Ailuropoda > Ailuropoda melanoleuca. The sequence goes on from NC_048218.1 coordinate 55,656,801, forward strand.
GCAAACAATCATCTGCTGCTCCCTCCTCTCAGTTTGCATCTCTATAAAACAAACAAAATACTTAACCACTATTTATGAGATTAACTGGGTTAGATTAGATTTTTCTCAGAACAGAACCTAAGAAAGGGATTTGATAAACAAGTTTTATTGAGGGAGTACTCTTCAGAATGAATCCCTAAGAAAGAGTGTGAAGCAAAAGAGGGAAATAGAAAGAGGTAATCAGCATATGACCTCAGGTACAAAATAGCCTGGGCTGGATCCCTGGGGGTGCACTGGAGCATAAGCTGCACCCCCAAGTTGTTGCCCTTTGAGATAAGGGGTTGGTCTATCATAGCTAGTATCAACTAGTCACTCGTTGTAGACTGTGGTGGGGAGTTGGTAATCTCCCGGAGAGACTGATGACTACCATCATCGAAGGGCAATTTTCCAAGGAATTAGGCAAGTAGGGGGCTGTGAGTCATTAGCAGTCCACACTGACAACAGCTTGGGGTGTGTGTAACTGCTGGTAAATGCAATTGGGAGGGGTTGCAATGCCATCGATGTACATGCCCTATTCCATCTATTTCTCAAACACATAATTGACACGAGAACTCTAAAAATGTATTAAAGAGGAAGCAGAAAATAGTTTAGAAATGATGTTGATGAAATGCCAGGTGTACCCGTAGTATGAAGGAAGTTGATTATGCTTTGAGTCACCCAGGGTCCCCTCAGAGAGGTGGATGCACACAGACTGAGTAAGCGTAAGCCTACTGATCAGTATGGGAACTCACCAATGAGAGCAGAATTTTCAAAATTCTGGTGGCAGAAAAGTTGTCATAAAAAACATATACAACTTGAGCTTTTTAGCAGGCATTCTTTTTGAAAAATCATTACCTGTGCCCAACCAGAGGTGATTTTTAAAAATGTTTTTATTTGAGTATAGTTGTCACACAAGGTTATATTAGTTTCAGGTGTACAACATAGCGCTTCAGCTTCTTTATACGTTATGCTACGCTCAACACAGGAGATGATTTTGGAATAAAATCCGGGGCCAGCATTACTTTATTTCTGTATAAAGATGAGAAAATCGATTTCCAATGTATACATTTGTTATAAATTATAAGCGCTCCTTCACTATACCTCTAGTGCTCTTGCACGGATTCGTCTCCATATGGCTCCTCCTCTTGGACTCTAAGTTCCTTAAATGTAGAGTTTGTGTCTTACCCATTTTTGTACTTTATTCCCAGTTGAAAGTCAGTATACTTCTGTTGCCTAAGTGAGGAAATAATTGGAGTACTGAGGAAATGTTCTAAGGGTCCACAATTCCGTTGGCACAGGTCATCATTACTGTGGGAATGTGTGTAGGATACTAGGGTACTTTCAGGTTTTCAGGGAATTATTGCTTCTCTTCCAGTAACTATCCATCCTAATTTACGGAGGCAGTTTCGGTTTTCAAGTTTGTTTGGCTCTCCCCATTTTCACTTCCTCAGGATCATCAGGCCAAAGTTGAGTTCTGATCATGGCTTGATTCTTAAACACAAAGGGTAAAGGGTACAGCCAGGAAATGAGGAGCCAATGAGATATCCCAGCTCAAGTAAAAAGAAATTCTTTGGAAAAATAAACAATACCTAATTTTCTCTTTGACTGAAAGAATGAGAAGTGAAAGTAAACCTACATATGTGAGTATGACAGAATAGTTTTTAGGGTTATTGACACCGCATTATAGTTGAACAGATCCTAAAAAGTCAGGAATTTAAGTCTTTTGGCTTCAGAAACTAAGTGGTAATATAGAGTATTCTCCTTATTAACAATAAACTCTGTTTTTCCTTGGGTGCAGCAGGAACTTTATTATTAAACTTTAACTAAACTTTATTAATATGCCGAAGCGATTTCTTTTTGGAAATTTGCCTGTATTAGGTCTCTTCACAGAAACAGCACAATAGGAGATATACATATGTATGTATATATGTCTCTTATTGGTTCTATTCTCTCTCTCTCTATATATATATATATTATGCTATGTTCTCTCTCTCTCTTTTTCTCTCTATATATAGATAGATTGATTTTAAGGAATGAGCTTACATGTAAAGGCTGGCAAGTCCAAAATCTATAGGGTGAGCTGACAGGCTGGAGACCTAGGAAAGAGTTGATGTTGCAGTTCTTGTTCAAAGGCCATCTGGTAGTGGAATCCTTCTTCTTCTGGGATGGTCAGTCCTTTTCTATCAAGGCCTTCAACTGATTGGGTGAGATCCACCCTCAAATTATGGAGGGCAGTGTGCTTAGCTCAAAGTCTACTGATTTAAATATGAATCTCATCTAGAAAATACCTTCACAGAAACTTCTAAAACAATATTTGACCCAAATATCTTGGTACTACGGCCTAGACAAATTGACACATTAACCATCATATTGCCCCAATACTTTATAAACCTGCCAAGTAGTCTCCTTTTCTTCTCTCATGTTTCATAATATAATTTCTCCTATTCTGAGTCTTGTGCATTTATCCACCAGGTCACCATTTAATTCCTATTCTTAAGTTTTCCTGGTTCAGTGTATTTCACACATTAATCACATCCTTCCCTGAGTTAGTTGGAAAGTAAAATGTTCTGTGTCTTCGCCCCCTGTATCATTAAAGCATAACTATTTGGGGAGTTGTGTTTTCAGAATGCTGAGGTTAAGGTCATAGTAATGAAAAGCAATGATGAATGGATAGCCGTAAACGCATCCGACACCGCAAATGTATGATTCATAGGATAAAGCTCACAGTGCAGATTACCACACACCACTAATCAAGGGAACTAGTCAGAAAAATTTGGGGTATATAATTTCAGTGTTTTTCCCATCCCAAGAGTTTATTTTGAGCAGATAGCATTGGTTTAGAGGTTTGGAGGTCTTTTAAAGGATATAAGGAAAATAGATGACTTAGGAAATTGAATGTTTCTATTACACAAAACAGTCCTACCCAAACCAGATATATAGTGAACTGTGAACATGCTCGGAGCTTCACAACTTTCGTTCACCTAATATGGACACGCAGATTGTTTTCATCTCTTGGCTACGTGAGTAATAGTGGAGGAGTACAGCTATCTCTTCAAGATGCTGATTTTGTCAGATGGGATCACTGGCAGGAATGTGGTGCCACTGCCAGGATCCATGTGCTGATCGCTGTGAGCCCCACTCAGTTCTCTCTTTCTAGCTGACCCCGGGATATCTATCCCTGCCAATTCTTCCAGTGTTCCCCATGAGGCAAGACAGAAGTGGATCTGGGCCAGCCTAGTGAAGGGGCAGTGTGGTCAAAGTGAAAACTGCTCCATTTAACCCTTCTGATATGGCTTTTCTAGGTTCTTTTCCTCAAGAGGATGCGCAGTCTCACCTCCAGGTTCTGAGATTTTCACAGAAGCATTCATGTCTGTGGATAGTTGCTACTTGGTTTCTTTGTGAAGGGAAATAGCGCCAAGGACCTCCCATTCTGCGGTCTTTGTTGATATCACTCTGAGAATTCTGTTTTGTAAGAACATTCAGGCAGAATCCTGTAATGTATTATATTAAGTCTATCTCTGGAAGAGAATTCATGTTTCATCAGGCTAAAATTTTGCACAGACCATATGAGTCAATTGAGGAGCAGTTAATGATTCAGGCTAGGGACAATTTAAGATTTTGGTCACTGTTTCCTCTTAGAATTACTATTTTATTAGCTCTGGGAGAACAAGCATAGTTTTTTGTATTATTGGCTGTGGTTAAAATACAGGAACTATCTCATATTTTTATTAAATGTTATTCTTGGATTTAGGGCTTTTTTTTCTTCAAACCTCTGTTAATTAGAAGTAATAAACTTGGATGAAATAGTGTAATACATTTGGGGGATTTATTTCATGTTAAGAGCTATGTGTGTGTCTGCATGTGTGACGTTTGTACTGTTTAATTATACTTCTTTTGTGACTACTGAAGAGTTTCTGAAAGGTTTATGGTTAAAGCATAGTTATTCAGAGAACTGTGTTTTTAAGTTCAATTTTAGAAATTTTTTATTTGAATAATGCAATCATTTAAGAGGTTAAAACTGTATTGTAGCATGATTTAGAGGATTTAAAAAACTGGATAGTTCTCCATGGTGAAGAAATCTGCCTCCTTTGGTGATTATGGTTTTTGGTCTTTACTGTGTGGGTGTGGTGGTCAATTATCAGTATTTTCCGGTCAACTGGTTTGTCAGTGTTTGGTATTTTTGACATTACTATGAATAGTAAATAATTATTGAGAATCCAAGGGACCAGAATTGAGAATGACAGGAATAAAATTCACTAAGTACTTTTAAGTGTCATTTGTAATTACGTAAACCAGATTGAAAGGAACTAATTTTTTGTGATCAATTTTTAACTCTTTTGAGATGCACTGAGAATGAAAATTTGTGTATAATCATTGTAAGATATCCAAGTAGGCAAGAGAATCTAGGGGGGGAACTCTGAATGTGAAACAAAGAATGCTCATAGTAAAGGATGTTTAAGTAATCTCTCATGGTGTGGACTGGCCAATGTTAGAATAATATTGTGAATAAGAATACTCAAAAATTCTTCCTTTGTATGATTGAATTTATAAAGTAATGAGTGATTCTCATAAAAGTAACATTGGAAATTGCGACTGGCCCAAGAAAATAAAGAAAATATTTTGAGTGCTGTAAATAGATATGGCAATTAAAGTGAGCAATTGGGGCAGACATTAATTTGTGTTTGTGGCTTCCAGATTAGATTTTTGGAATAGAAATGTGCAAGGAATCGTGCTCCTATTAACATTAAATTTCCAATTAATAACGATGACATGGTAAGTAACTCATCTGAAAGCCTTCTTTTTTATGGCATAGGTTTTTCATAATTTAGGTTGTGAAAAATGAATCCTGAATATGTGAATAACTTAGCCCTGAAGAATGCTTTGTGTGGTAATGTGCACTGATGTTATAAGTGACTAATGAATCGTTGAACAGTACATCAAAAACTAACGATGTGCTGTATGTTGGCTAATGAACATAATACAAAAATTTTAAAAACAAACAAAAAGAAAAAAGGAATGCTTTAATGCAGATACATACAAAATGCTAGATATGAGCAGTTAATTCTTATTGTACTATCACTAGTCCTAAATGTCTGGAAGTTGAGAGAGTCACAATTTTTATGCCCATTTGTGATAAAGCATAGACAATAGGAAAGTGTATTGCTATGGAAGTAGGCATGATGTCATGGTTTGGATGGTAGCATTGTTTTCTGGTACAGGGTAAAAATCCAGTTAGTAGGAAAACTGCTCTTACTATTATACTTAGGAGGGAATAATGCTGTAACAGGAATTAGATCATCTATGAAGAAAAGAAATCATGAATGGAGGCCAACCTCAGCTAGTTTAATGAGTGCTACTGTAATTAATTCTAATAAAGTTAAATCACTAGGAGAATTTAATATAAAATAAGTTTATGGCTATGTTGGTTATGATTAGAAATATTTGTAATATAAATAACATTGAGATAAAAGTCTTTTATTTTCAAATTTTTGATAGGTTAGACTAACTGGGTTATCAGTATTGGCAAGGAAGTTGAAGATAAAAACTCAAAATCTATGAGAAATGTAGTCTTATTTCAAATAATTTTTAAATAATTAAAGGTAATATTTAAGCTAATTATGAGGCTATCTAAACTATATTTAATATGAAACTTAAGTTTTTTGACAGATCATTTTATTGTTAGTAATATGAGTGTGGATATAAAAATCATTAACACTGAAGTAGACTAGTAGATTGAGCATATAAGACTGCATACATTTGGCAGTCAGCCTACAAAAGCTATTAAATGAATGGCAGTAAAGTCAATGATGTTAAATATTTGTTTAGGGTAAGCAAAGCATATTGAGATAATGTTATGCACTCTAAATTTAATAGTGAAGACATTATCTGAGACTGGTAGATGAAAAGTCACATTATAGCTACTATGAAACTACTGAGAAGTTGATTTAAATGGAGTGGGGGGTACATTAGATATGATAGCATGAGTGAATCATAATCTACTGAGTCAGTATTATTTGCTTGTTGTTACACTATTCATTTAAGTCTTTTGAAGAACGAGCTCTTAATATTATAAGGACAAATGGCAGAGCAAGCATAATTTGTAGATTATATATTCAGAATACTCTAATTAGTGATAATAAAAAGACAATTCCTGGGCTAAAGGGCAGGAGGGTGATAGCTCCTAGGAAAACTTTTGCTGGAAATAATTGTGTAGATTCTAATCAAGTCTATATTCAGACAGTGGTTTTTCTGTATATGCACTTAATTATCCCAGTCATAATACAACAATAACTAATACTAAAGCTAATAATTCATGAGTAATAGTGATGCTATTTGTAAGTTTATTCTTCTTCATTATTCTGAAAATAACTAATTGGAAGTTGGTTGTTGTAATTAGTCAGGGTTCTCCAGAGACCTAGAACCAATAAAATTTTACACGCATACACACACACACGCACACACACACACAGAGTATATAATATATACTACACGATACAATAAGATATACATCTACATATATCTATGTAAGATATGTATCTAGATAGATAGATAGATGATAGATAGATAGAGATAGATTTATTATAAGGAATTAGCTCACATAGTTACAGAGGCTGGTAAGTCCCAGATCTGCAAGGTGAGTGAGCGGGCTAGAGATTCAAGAGACCTGATGGGTCAGCTTCAGTCTGTCTGAAGGCCTAAGAAACAGGAGAGCCAAAGCGGTAGTTGTAGTATAAAGGCTGGCACCCTTGAGACTCAGGAAGAGTCAGTATTTCAGTTTGAGTCTGAAGGTAGCAAAAAAGCCAGTCCTAGTCCGAAGGCCATCAGGAAGCATTCCCTTCTACATAAGGGAGGATCAGGCCTTCAACTGATTGGATGAGGCCCATGCCTATTAGGGCAACCTGCTTCACTCAGTCTACCAATTTAAGTGTTAACCTGATCTAAAACCACCTTCACAGAAACACCCAGAATAATGTTTGACCAAATATCTGAACACCCCATGGTCCATCAAATTGACACACGATTAACAATGACAGCATCATAGCTCTACTAAACTAGAAGAATATAGTCTTAGCAATAAATTGACGTGAATGAAATCTTAAAAATGGCAACATTAAATGGCAGCTTCCTGTCTAAAATGGTATATATATATATATATTCATATATACAGATAAATGTTAATTATAGTATATTAATTTAGTTATAATTTAATTATTAATTGTTTAGGGACATATTAGAAATGTTGTTCCTATTATACATAAATCACAATCCCATCTTTCAAAAAATGTTGAGTCATACCTACCATTGGAAATGGTGGAATGGTGTTTTGAGTATTCATATATTTATAGTAACATTAAACAAAACTTTAGGAGAGCAATGGCAAGAATTAATGTCTTTTCATTATTCATATATTATAAATATATTGGTTGATATTCTCAGTATTAGTAAGCCCAATCTATTAATTAAATTTTATCATATGATTCTGGTGACTGGCCCAGAATTTACCACCATAGTACCCCATGGGGATGTGGTTGAGCGCAGTGTGGTAAACCACTTCAAAGAGAGCAGGAGGCCAGCTCCATCTGACCTTTTGTAAACTCAGGGGTATTTTTAAAAATGATGGGCATTGAAAAATCTTAACATTACTAATAAAAGGGCCATGACCAGGTTTCTATGTTTATGGGTATAAAATAGCATTTTTAGCACTTAGATTGAGATTAAACTATATAACTCATTTTTTTAAATTATGGCAAACCTTCTTATGAGGGCTGTCAGGAGTTTAAGTGCTATGGCAACACCAACAGAATGAAAAACATAGTCTATATACATTTAAAAGTGTTTTTGAAAAAAAAAATCCAAACTACTGAAATAGAAAAAAAAATTTAATGATGAAATTTGAATACTTGCTATAGAAAAGAAGTATTGTATTACTTTTTTTCTCCTTCTTCTTCTCCAGTATTATGTTACTTATATAATTCCTGAACATTATCAAGGGCTAGCAAGTAATTGTCGTATTTGGGATGCAAATTTTAATATTGCAGTGTCAGGAAAACATGTTTTACTATGCCTTTTGTTTTTAATTTGTGAATGTTACCTTAAACAGTTGACAAAATGAAAAAAATCCAGTTAAAGGTAATTAAATTTATAAATATAAGTTTATATTTAAAGTAAACTAATATTTCAATTTGTAATTATCTACATGCTTCTTATATGAGCATGTACATATTTATGAGGGTATATGTGTATTGTATATGAACATGAATAATGGTATGTGTGATGTGTATTATTGGATAAAATTTATATATAAAATTCTTGTGTCCATTAGGCATTAGTTAAATAACATCTTACAGCAAATGCTGATAACAAATATTTAAAGACTCCCTACAGATGTTTAACTGTGTTAAGGTCTTTGGCAGGTCTTGCCCACCCTAATTTTAAACATATCAAATGAAAGCCATTACAGTTAAGTGTGACCATGGGCTGATTGTCATTAGCCCACGATTACATCATAGTTAAGAAAAAATGGGAAATTTTAAATGAGAAGTTTCGGAAGAAAAAACCAGACACCACTCTTCCATATAGGATTGTGGAGAAGGGCCTTGTGTGAATGAATTGCTGGTTTCTTGATGCTTGGTTAGTAAAGAATTACATTGGAGATAATATGCATAATGATAAGGACTTTATAATGGTATAGAATATGTACAATTAAAGGTTTAGTCCTATGTAATTAAAATGTTTACTAGAATTTAAAAACCATGTTATTTTATTCTATTTTTAAAGATTTTATTTATTTATTTATTCATTCATTCATTCATTCATTCATTCATTCATTCATTTATTTTAGTGAAGGAGAGAGAGCACATGCACGCAAGCAGGGATGGGGGGTGGGGTGGGCAGAGGGAGAGGTAGAGGGAAAAAATCCCAGGCAGACTCCCTGTTGAGCTCAGAGCTTGCCCTGCCAGTGGGGCTTGATCTCACAACCCTAAGATCATGATCTGAGCCGAAACCAAGGGTCTGAGGTCAACAGACTGAGACACACAGGTGCCCCTAGAAACCATTTTAAGCAGCAAAGAAAATCAGAAACAAAATTATAGATTAAATTGAAATTACAAAACGAGAAATGAAACTGTTGTAAAATGTCAACTCTCTTAAATTAATCTATGAATGTAATTTAATAAACTAATAAAAATACTAATAGGTTTGGGGTAGTAGAGGTGATATTTTTGTTTTTAAGGTTTTTTGTGTGTTATTTTTAAAGCCAATCAAAATTTGTTGAAGTACATATTAAGTTACTTTTACAGATTTCTTATAATAACTCATAGCCTAGATGGATGGTCTTTATTGTTTCAAATACCTCCACCTGGCCATATCACATTTTAGTTATGATTTAAATAACAGTGGACTCATTAACTCAATCAAAATATAATGCATATATCATTTAATTCTAGCAGAGCCAATGAAGAGGAAACATATTCACAAGAATTACAAATTACCTACATTCAAAAACACTATTTTAGGAAATATAATTCTATCAGAATTCAATAAGAGCAGCTGTAGAATCAGTTAAATAATTTGCAGTTAAGTTTTTAAAAAAGATGAATCCGACTTTTAAGAGAGACAACTTGCAAATGTCCTGCTGTGATTTGGGGTGTTGGGTTTTGGCTGCCATGAAAGCTGAATCAGACCCACATTGACTCCGGATACCTGAGACCTCACAGCCTCATGCTCCTATTCCTCTGGGAGCCCGAAACCTTCTGACGCTCTAGGATGTGCGGCTATAGAACAGCAGAGCCAAGAAAGCCACTTGGGAAAAAGTAAACTCTAAACTCACTTCAATCATTTTTGTTTGTTGTCACCGTTTTCTTTTCTTAGCTCGTTGAACTTTTTCTCAGTCAACACAGCCATCAAAAGGAAACCTTCTAAAGCTTTTTATCTCATGGGAGATAATCTAGTTTTGATAAAAAGAAGTAAAAGGATTTTTCTAATTATTTCTCAAGGTCCTTTATTCCAGGATATTTGTAGAGCAAACAGCCTCGGAAGAGAGAGGACATCTACCTCCAGCGCACGGGGCAGGCGTGCTTACTAACCAGGAAGAAGATCCGGTTACTCCAGTTTGGAGTTCCTGTCCTGCAACCCACTGCTGCGCAGGCAACCTGTGGGCCTATCCGCATCCTCCTTGGGGGCTTGAGGGGCAAGGGAGCTGACACAAATATGCTGATGCTCATGTTGTTTGCTGTGCCCTGAATGAGAACATCCTTTTCTCTGGTCCAGGAATTTCATGTCTTCCCACAGCACCCATGAAACTATAGCAGATTAACTTGTCAGCTTGCAAGTAAGGTAAAATCTCGGACCTTTTACAGTTCTTGACATTAAGCTAAAATGTATATACGGTGTGATTCTATTTATATCAAGTTCAAAAGCATTAAAGCTAATACATGGTGTTAGAAGTCAGGATAGTTTCCTTGGGGAGCAGAAGCATTACTTGGAGGAAGCATTAGGGGAGTTTCTGATGTGCTGGCCATGTTCTGTCTCTTGGTTGAAAGGGTGCTGATTACATAAACTTATTCAATTCAAATTCAACAATCTTTGCACTTACCCCCCTCCCTTTCCCCCCTTGTATGAATGTTTTACTTCTATAAAAGTTCAACTTAAAATTAAAAAAAAGAAAAAGCAGAGGTAGTGAGCAGGATTGCCACATCACTGAATTAAAAAACATGTGGAACTAATTATCCACAACTCAAAGAAAAAGGAAAAAGAACTGAATATTATTAGCCAAAAGATAAAGAAAATGGAGGAGAGATCCAAAAAGAAAAACATGATTTTAGTTGAGATTTCAGAAGTAGAGGAGAGTCAAAGAAGATACATGTTGGGATATATGCTATTTGAAATTCAGAATTTCAAGGATAGAAAAATAATTTATGCAATTGTCTAGTCAGGGAAAAGAAAAAAACAAACAAGTTACCTAAAATAGGAAAACAACAACAACTGTATTTACAGCAGACTGTGTTCATAATGTTCAATGTTGGAACCAAATGAAACAGTAGCTGCATCATTTTGGGGGAAAAAAAAAGTTGTCCAAGAATGCCAAGTTACCATCTAGCTATGTGACAAGAGAAATACAGTCTCAGATGTGGGTGGATTAAAAAACTATACTACTCACTTACCTTACTGGAAAAAAAATACGGGAAGAAATAGTCTAGCTGCCCAAGCAGTAAATCTAAATTGATGTCCAAACACCACGAAGACAGAGTGCAGAAGAGAAAACAACCACTGAAAGAACACTGAATACTTTTAATAGGCTTATAAATTACTCAGAGATGGTTACATTACACGCGGGACAATGTAGTAGTCTTCCTGCATCTCAGCCCTGCAAACTGCTTGATAGTGGCATACAGCTGTAGATGATTCTGCCCATTCTGAGTAAGAAACCCATAAAGATTGAGAAGGAATCCTTGTGGTTGTTGGAGTTGTGAGCCAGGAATAGACAAAAGACCCGCTTGGTACCCTCTCCTGCCTGTCTTCTAGGCAATTTCTCGCTTATCCGCCTACCCCCTCACCATATATAAACAACTGGTATAAAACAACCCCAAGACAATTCCATCAGGTGAAACCAAGACCAACTTCTGAGGATCATCCTTTAAGTTCAGGCATTAGGTTTGTCTGAAGTCCAATTGTTCACTTACATCGTCTGACATACGTAGCCATCAGATTTAGGCAAATCCATTCCTTTCCCCCCATGTGTCCCAGCAGGAATACTAAAGGTACAGACGGATGGCGGTTTATATCCGCGAAACCACCTTCTTTTACCATCCCCAGCTGAACATTCTGATAGATGTTAATGAGAAGAGGCTCAATAGAAGGTGGCTCTGGCCTGGCTCCTAGAGCAGCCAACATCAAATATGTCAATCAGATTGATTTTATTTCCTCTTCAGGCTTAAAAAACACAACTCTTTTTGAACTGATCATTTTAACTTTTCTGTTTAAATGGTTTACCGAGAAAGGGGCATCTGACACTTCCTGTTGTTGAATATGTACATATAAATGGGGATAATTATCTTGTATGAAACATCCTTGTTTTAGTCGAGCTGCTATAACAAAATGCCATAAACTGGGTGGCTTATAAGCAACGATTTCTCACAGTTCTGGAAGCTGGAAGTCCAAGATCAGGGTGCCAGCATGGTTGGGTGAGGGCTGTCTTCAGCTTGCAGACTCCCCATTGTATCCTCATACGGTGGGAAGTGCCACAGATGTCTCTGAGGTCTCTCTTATAAAGCATTGTTTTCATTAGGAGGCCTCCACCCTCATGACCTAATCACCTTCCCAAAGCCCCACCTATTAATATCATTACCTTTGAGGTTGAAGGTTTTCACATACGAATTTGAAGGGACACAACTATTGAGACTACAGCAATTCTCAAAGAGGTTGAAGTAAATGCCTTGTTCACAAACCATTCAATGTCTTCCCCAATGTCTATTAAATATATTCCAAACCTGATAGACTAGCAGACTCACTATGCCTTTCCTAGTGCTAGGAATATTGGAGGTCCAGTGATATCTTAGTCTTTATTTTCATATATAAGGACTTCATTTGTTCTCTACCTATGAGCTCTCTCTTCTATTTCATTGATCTATTGTCGATTCCAGGGGTTTTCAACTGAGGTTAATTGCAGATTTGTCTACTGCTAATCTAAATCTCTCAGTTTTTGTTTTGTGTATTTTGAAGCTCAACTATTAAATTCATACACATTTAGAACATCCTTTTTACTTGAGAGACTGACTCTTAAATTACTATGAAGTGCTCTTTAGCTCTGACAAACTCCTTATCTTGAGTTGTACATTCAATGATGATACAGCCTTTTCTGCTTTATTGGGATTGATGTTCGTGTGATATCTTTTTCTACCCTTTTACTTTTAACCTATGTAGTTTTATTTAAAGTGTATCTTGTCTAAACTGCATACAGTAAAGCCCCGCTTTTTTTTCAATTTGAAAGTTTCTGACTACTAATTGGAATCGGGCTTAAGTTAACTATCGTAATGTTTGTATTTACTTGCCCCATATATTTTCTGTCCATTTTTCCTTCTTTCCTGATTTCTACTGAGTATTTAATATTCTATTTTTAATCTCCTTTATTGGCTCTTTTGCTAGAATTATTTATTGAATAATAATATTTAGTGATTATAATATTTAATGATTGCTCTAGAAATATTATTTTATTTTTTTAAAGATTTTATTTATTTATTTGACAGAGAGAGAGACAGCCAGTGAGAGAGGTAACACAAGCAGGGGGAGTGGTAGAGGAAGAAGCAGGCTCCCAGCAGGCAGGGAACCTGATGCGGGGCTTGATCCCAGGACCCTGGGATCATGCCCTGAGCCGAAGGCAGACGCTTAACAACTGAGCCACCCAGGGCCCCTACTCTAGAGATTTTAATTTTCATCCTTAACTTACCACACTGTAGTTTTTAAAAGATTTTATTTATTTATTTGAGAGAGAGAGTGAGAGAGAGAAAGCACCAGAGGAGGGAGGGTCAGAGGGAGAAGCAAACTCCCCGCAGAGCGGAGAGCCCGCTGTGGGGCTCGATCCTGGGACTCTGATATCATGACCTGAGCAAAGGCAGATGCTTAACCAACTGAGCCACCCAGGGCCCTATCACACTGTATTTTTATACTTCCATTTACCACTTACTTATTCTTTGGGCTATTACTGCCCTATATTTTACTTCTTCATATTCTATAAAATTCATTTTATTATTTTTCTTTCAACAGTCAGTTATCTTTTAAAGAAATTAAAAATAGGATTTCAAATGTGCTTTATATTTATCCACATATTTCTCATGTTGTTTTGTTTCAGTAGTCAGATTTGAAATAGTTTTTAACAGAAAAAAATCATGAATTTATGCTTAGACTTCCAACTCAAAACTTGGATTTCAGGATTCTGAACATCTTTAATTTTATTGTTGTGTTAAATTTTGTTGTATAAGGAAGCTTTATTTCTAAATATATTAACATAGTTATATATTTGCTTTATCCTATATTATCCACATATTTATTTTTTAATTAATTAATTAATTAATTAATTAATTAAATTTATCTATTTTAAGTAGGCTCCATGCCCAGTATGGAACCCAGTGCAGAGCTTGAACTCAAGACTGTGAGATCGAGATCTGAGTTGAGATCAAGAGCCGGTCAACTAACCAGCTGAGCCACCCAGGTGCCCCCACATATTTATCTTTAAAACAACAATATCAATGTAACTATGAAAAAATACCAAATGCAGTTAAAATTCCTATATGGTTCTTTTTGTTCTTATAATCTCTGTGGGGATGTATAGTTAAAACACTGATCAAGCCACAACATAATTATTCTGCATGCATGGTTATCAACCAGATGCATAAACTTGATTCAGTCTGTTTTCAATTTGGGACCATTTTTTTCTTTATATATTCTTATTACTTAACTATGCAACTAATTTTCGTGATTCCAAAGTTAAAACCCTATACCAAGGTACAGTCACTGAAAGTCTCACTTCCGTCCTTTTCTACACTGTTCTTTTCCCCCACCAAGAGGTAGCCATATAAATTATATTAATAAATGATAAAATTACTTTTTGTTTTCATTTTTTAACAAAATTATATATGTATATATATTTGTAATTATATGTCTATGTATATGTATGTGTATGTGTGCCTATGTGTGTAGATATGTCACATCCACTGAGATGCTGTAAGACATTGGAGATACTTGCAATGCAGAATAGGGCAGTGCATTCTACACACAACAAAGCCCAACAGACGATTTGAATTCAGAGGTTGTTCTGGCCTCCTGGAGAATCATATACCATGAGGTCAGCATATTTTAAAAACAGTCAGCTAAAAGAGATTAAAACTAGGACATTTTGTGATATGTGGGTTTTAGCAAATGGGACACCTTCTGATTTCCCCAAGGCCACAAGGGTGCTTTTATAACTCAGGCGTGGTGAGACTTACCTTAACTGAAATTTTGGAGTCTGATGATTTTACTCCTGAGCATCTGGGCCTTTTTTTTCTTGGCTTCATCACTGTTTGTCTGATTAGTTTTTCCAACACATTGATGTTTCTCAGGGGGAGCGGAGATGCAGCTGCGATGAGAAAAGTCAGGTCTGCCCAAGCCCCATATCTGTCCCCGTCACTGTTGCCAGCAACCTCCAAATTCTTTAATTCCTCAATTTCACACAAGTCTGCATACTTGTCTTTATCTTCGGTTTTAAGCCCACCCCACTCTGGGACCACGCCTGAGTAAGACCAATGTTAGAGACTCCTGTATTCAAATGCAATTGGCTCAGATCCAACTGGATTCATGCTGCCAGGCCCTGTGCTAGTCTTCTACCCCATGCCTAGTCTCTGGTCACTGTTACTTGGATTACTGACATCCTCATTATAGCCTGTCCTTTTTTGTATCCTCCTTTGTGTACTTACCCTGATGATCATTTTATGAACTGCCCTTGACATCAGCATCTGTACAATTCTCTCCAATGTAGTTTGAGATCCTTGCCCAGTATAATTCCTTTCTTCTCTTAATGGCCCAGAACTGATAACTGGGAACTGAAAGCATTGCTGGGCTATGCAAAGTAACATAGGGATTACAGGGATTAATCCAACATTTCTGAGTCAGCTTCAGCAGATAGGTCTAAGGAATCATAGAGTGAGTCCAGAACAGCCCAAATCCTTCTCCACTGCTTCTTGAGTTGACGCTGCAGTAAGAACATGGGCTCCGGAATCAGACTGCGGGGTTGCAGTTCAGATTCTAATACTTATTAGCCCTGTAAACTTGGACACATTACTTGACCATTATGTGCCTCAGTTTTCTGATCAGTGGAATGAGCACAACAACTGCCTACTCCATAAGACAATTGTGTGAATTGAGCAAGTTGTACATTTAAAAGGCTTAGAACAATGCTCAAGTACTCAATAAATAATGGATGTCTGCTAGGATAAACATCAAGAATCATAAGAAGTAAAATATTATCTAGTGATTATTAATGCTTGGTTATGGGCCATAGAAAGCCCGGGAGCACAAGACTCAATTTAATATAGCAGTCAACCTATAGCCTATAGCTCCACTATGAATCAAATTTACTTGGATTACTTCCTTCGAAGATATTCATGATAATATTATTTAATTTACACTTCTTAATTTGAGAGACATACTGAACATTATTATCACTCAAATAAAATTTGATATCCCATCTTTTCCAATCTCTACATAGAGTGTCACTCAAAGAAAACACAAATTCCCAGTTTGAAAAACAATTCAAACTGTGGTTGTCCAGTTTGGTGTTATTATCATTTTTAGCCATTTTAAGGTAGCTTGAGAGAGTTGGAGGTTTCTAACCTAATGAAATTCTAGCCAATCCTGACCCTCCTTTTTTTTTAACCTCAAGAAAAATTATTTATCAATGTCAAACTTTGATTAAAACTTGAATAGATTTATAATGATATTGTCTAAAACAAAAATAAAGTGTATGGCCATATCAGCATGCTAGTTACACACATCTTGACCAACCAAGAAGGATAAAGACAAAATAGCTGCAACTGAGCTCTCACAGTGCATAAAATGCTTTGTATAATATACAGAAAGCACTTTGTAACTACCTATATGCTTTTTAGATGACAATTACAGCTAAAATTTGGCACATATCTTGTCACTTCCTCTAGTAACTTAACACCCATCAAGTACTTACCAAAATTAGGAGAAAATCATTCTTTTTCTTGCCTCCCATTCTTACTTTAACTTCTGAAATAGGGTCTTCCGCTGATCTACCCTCTTGCAGACTTCTCTTTATAGAAAGAGGATCGATTTAACTGACTGGAGAGATGGACAGAACCTCTCACTCTTTTAACTGCGTTAACCTTGGGAAGGAGCCCTGGCATTCAAGGCAAAGGAGGCTGTCATCACATCCCTGGCTCTCATTCATTTGCAATTAGGGAAGTTTGAGAGAGACTGACATCTCCCACATGGCTGGTTGGGTATCTCTTTTTAAACCAGCTCTTCCTATAAATAAGTCCCAGAAGCAAGCAGGATTTAAGTGGGAGAACTGGTAGGAAACTTATGCTGTCTTTGGAATCAAGCCATGCTTACCAATTTACCATTACCATTAATGTTAATCTTTTCCCCAGTCTGACTTCTTTATGTTTCAATTGGTCAAGGACCTGTAGAGACACAGGTCTGAGAAAAATTCACCTACCAGATTATATTTTTTGTTCAGTTTCTACCTCATTCATCTATGCTATAAGCAGTGATGAGAGTAATGGAATCTTTCTCAACCATGTCACTTCAGAACCTAACAAACTAGTAGGTGCCTAGTATGTGGTCATAGATTGTTTGCAGATAAAGCGATTCCCATGGAATGTTTACCCTGACTAACTTCAGAATAAGGCCTGATTCTAAAGATCAATCCCCAGAACTTGCTTTTGAACCTGTAACTTGATTTCTAACACAGGATTTTCAGTTCCTGTGTTCTCACATTCAAGGCAAACATTCTTTAAAGTAGTAATGTTTTCTTTCTCACTTACCATTTTTACTTTCTGGGCTGGGTGGTGAGGCTCTTCCTGTTCCTGCCTAAAATAGAACTTTCCAAATGAGTCTGTCATGAATGACTTGGCTTCCTGCCACACCTGACTCCTGGTGGGGAGATGTGGGTTCATAAAAGCTAAGCTTTACACATCATCTGAGTTTCTTGTGAAAAACACAGGTTTTTATTTAGTAGGTGAAGACTGAAATTCTACATTTCTAACAACTCTCCAGGGATGCCCATGCTACCAGTTCGAGGGCCATCCTTTAAGCAGCAAGGGATTAGATGACCTGTTTCACAAACAATATCATGCATTCTTTAAACATTTAATTATACTGTGTGCTGTATTCTTATACACTGGGATAAGAAACTAAAGATAAATGTAACCTAATCCTGACTCATAAGAAGCCCAGAGTCTAATATGGCAGCAAACATAACAAATAAGTGCTATAAATGATGTCCATTAAAAGAATGAAAACACAAGCCATAAACTTGGGAGAATATAGTTGCACAAGCCATAACTGATAAAAGATTGTTATCCAAACTATACAAATAACTCTTAAAACTCAACAATAAACAGACAAGCATCTGAATTTAAAAAATGGGTAAAAGACCTGAATAGATACCTCACCAAGAAGATACATGGGTAGCAAATCAGAATATAAAAAGATGATCAACATCATATGTTAATAGAAAATTGCAAACTAAGACATATATTACTATACGCCTATTAAAATGGACAAAATCCAGAACACTGACACCACCAAATGCCGATGAGGATATGGAGCAACAGGAACTCTCATACATTGCTAGTGGGAATGCAGAATGGTACAGCCACTTTGGAAAGCATTTTGACAGTTTCTTCCAAAACTAAACATATTCTTACCATATGATCCAGCAATCATGTTCCTTGGTATTTGCTCAAATGAGTTGAAAACTGATGTCTACACAAAAGCCTGCCCAGGGACAACTGTAGCAACTTTAATCATAATTGCCAACTTCTGGAAACAATCCAGATGTCCTCCAGTAGGTGAATGGATAAATAAACTGTGTTACATCCAGACAATGGGATATTATTCAGTGCTAAAAAGAAATGAGCTATCAAGACACAAATAGACATGGAAGAACCTTAAATGCATATTAAGTGTAAGAAGTCAAAGGCTACATATGGTTCCAACTATATGACATTCTGGAAAGGGCAAAACTATGGAGACAGTGAAAGGATCAGTGATTGCGAGGAGTTTGCGGGGAGGGAAGGATGGATAGGTAGAGCACAGAAGAGTTTTAGGGAGATGAAACTATTCTGTATACTACTATAATAAAGGATACATGTCACCATACATTTGTCAAAACCCATAGAATTAAAACACCAAGAGTAAACCCTAATGTAAACGATGGACTTCAGTTGATAAGGATGCGTCCATGTTGTTTCCTTGATTGTAACAAATGTACCACTTACCACTCTGGTGCAGGATGTTGATGATGGAGGAAGCTGTGTGTGCACAGGGGCAGGGAATGTATGGGGATTCTTTGTACTTTCCACTCACCTTTATTGAACCCAAAACTGCTCTTTAAACACACACACACACACAGAGAGAGAGAGAGAGAGAGAGAGAGAGAGAGAGAGAGAGAGATAATCTGGCCAGAGAATCAATTCTGGGGCCTAAAAAGTCTTGACTGGTAGGCAAAACTGATCAAACAAACCTCATATACCAAACTGGCCTCTACACGGGGAAACCTGAATTAAATAATCTGGGGTGTCTTTCAATGGTGAAGATTGTAGAGCATATATTCTGGATCTTCTGAACGAGAATTTCTTAGTGCTAGGAGTTGGTAATCTGCAGTTTATCAAGTTCTTGAGGCTGTTTTTAAGTACCATAAGGCTTGAGAATCACTTTTCTACTTCATGTCTTCACATTTTTTTAGTACAAAAGCCAATACCAAGTTGATTCCAAATAAGTTTTAATAACTTTACTATTCATTACCTTATTATTAATGAAATAAGCCATGCAAATAATACTGAAATAGATTTATTTGGGAAATACCTATATAATTCTGACACCGTTTATTAAGAAGCAGTAAAAACATGAGTGATTTGGAATTTTGGCAGCATGGTACAAATGTAAGAATAAATCATTTGTAGAGGTGAAATCATTATCAACATTATCTTTACTATAAGACATGCTAAGAATATCCTAAACAATAGACAGAAATATTTTGTTGCTTAAATTTAAGAAAATTATGAAGGAACTGTTCAGCTGTGTGTTTATCTGATAAGGGCAGCTAAATGTATCCTCCCCATACTTCCTGTTTCTATATTTAAGAATACCACAGACAGTTATTCTAATATATCTTTTGTATATAGTTGCTTATAAATGCAGCTTGGCTGAAAGAGCCTACCTAGAACCAGTTGCTCAAAATTCCAGGTACGGTGCTATCGCGCTGGCTTGATAACAGTGACTCTAAAGCAATACCCACAATCCCAATCTAAGGGGCAAAATCTTAATGCCAGTGTTGTTACAGAAGAAAAGCTCCACCACAAAATCCTAGTTTTATCTTTATGGGATAAAAAATTTTATGGGATACATACTTCCTAATTTCAAACGTTATTTTCATACATTTTCTTTAATGATCCATTTGCTCTAGTATTCTGAACTTTTTAGGAAACTGAAATGGAATGTCAATTTTGTCAGTTTCTCTCGTTACCATTTCTGTAAGTCACCCAGTCTTCCTTTTATACACACACACACACACACACACATTCATTTGTGCAGCAGCTCACCTATTTGTTCAAATGGATCCCAACCTTTGCTGTCCACTTGGTATGAGGTGTACTGCTTTATTTAGCAGCAGCACCTGAGAATCCTAATAGCCTCAAGCTGTTGAATAAAGTTGTAGGCTATTTTTGAAATAATTAGACTCAAGTACTCTGGAAATTCAGAAACTCTGAAACCATCTGCTCTTGCTGTACTCAAGTGGCTGCAACTACAGCACATTAAAACGAATTGTTATGAAGCCGTACCACTTCGTTATATATGATTTGCCCTGATTCCTTAGTAAGAAGAGCAGCAAGATACAGATGTGCTTAATGAAAGTACGGTGATCCGAACTGGCCAATTAAATATTCCAGACTTTTCTCTATTCCATTAACTGTGCTTTTCATTTGCTCTCAGGTCAACCATGAGGCAGTTTAAGTTATCAATCTGCACTTGCTGGATGATACTTATTTTCACTGATTTTTATGGTTATTTAGACACCCCCAAGTATTTTAATTTAGCAGCATTACGTCACATTTATATACATTAGTCCATGTGACCCAAACACCGAATCACAACTTTGTTGTGATTATCAACTTTGTTTATAAATGCACCACACATTAATAGCTCCATCCCTACCTACGTTGGCTTAGCAGTGTTACTCACTCACTTACTTACACTGCTAAGGGTACATAAAACCATTTGTCGGGATGAGGAACACCTACTCTGCATTAGTTGGTGTGTTCAACATCTTTATTGCACCATTTAGTCTTTCCACTCTTTTCTTATATCAAGTCTAAAATGATTTCTTCTTTACATTTAAGAAACCCCAGTATGAGATTGACAGGAAAATTTCTCATCATGGAAGAATGGCCAGAAATAAACATACTATCATTACTTGGTTGATGGTTCGTTAGTCAAATTGGAACATTCTTTCTTTGTCAGGAGAGTGTAGTGAACTAATCCAGATAACACAAATCTCTCTTGCCTGCATGTGTCTCTTATCCTCCAAAAAACACACGAACTTTGTACATTGGGTAAAATGTAGCTAAGTTTAAATGTTCTACTACCCTCAACTGATAATACTAGTCAGTTTTGGAGGCAAGGCTTTTTGTGCTGTTGTTCAAGGCTATAATATAAAAAAGTTCCCTCACAATTTTTTGGGAGAAATTTTAGTTATTTGTCCTATGGACCCTAAAGACCCAAGCACCAACATGAACGTCCTTGAAGTGAAGCTTCTCAGGTCGAAAAATATAATTTGACATTTTGTTGGACTCAGATAATGGTGTTGACATGCTGATCATTCAGTGACCACTGGTTGGAGGTTAAGACCGAATTTAACTCCTCACACATATGGCTGCATATTCTGTAGGTGCTTCTTTCACATTCCTTGCTTGTCTTGGGTTTATTCCAATGACAGAATGGTTCAGGGAGGCATAAACAACGCTCTGCTTGTTTTCCTCCAGACATGGGTTAGAATAAACTTCAGACTCTTCCTGGACCCTGAACCAGGGCTCATTATCATAAGTACTAGTTTCTGATGGCAGGGTTTGGGGATTTTGCCTGGTTCCCACTTCAGTTTGCTCACGCCTAAAGGGCTGGGGAATATCAACCTATAAGAGAAAAAAAGATTGTTTTATCTATCACCTAAGGATGTGATAGTGCATACAGTTAGCAAACTATGAGTATATGCTAAATTGAATCAATACACCAACAGAAATAATTTACTCTTCCTCACATTTGCTGCTGACACCTACATCTTTAGCAGATTCTTACTTGTTAAAAGATGAAAGGCTTAGGACCACTATGTTCCTCCCAAGTAGTTATTTTGTGCTTTTTTATTAGTCACTTTTTTTTTTTTTTTTTAAAGATTTTATTTATTTATTTGACAGAGATAGAGACAGCCAGCGAGAGAGGGAACACAAGCAGAGGGAGTGGGAGAGGAAGAAGCAGGCTCACAGCAGAGGAGCCCGATGTGGGGCTCGATCCCATAACGCCGGGATCACGCCCTGAGCCGAAGGCAGACGCTTAACCGCTGTGCCACCCAGGCGCCCCTTTATTAGTCACTTTTGAAGTCACAGAACACTTCTAGCTATACAAAACACTTACCTGGTAAAAATGAAGATACCATCTGAATGCTAAGAGTTGTTATTTCAATTTGTATATACCAGTTTTGTCAGTCAATTTATATTCTTGAAGTTTGGCCTAACTCCTTGAAGGCATCAAGTCCGCAGTCTTTGACAGTCTACATGCCTTGTCAGGTCCTTTGTCGTCCCCATTTTATATATGAAGTAGTGTATCTCCTACTCCTCCTTGGCAGAATTCTACCACAAGTGCATGTCTGGCCCTATCCCGAGAAGCTAAGCATTAGCTGCTGAGTATCCCGCTTCCCTCCAATGAGGTGGGCTGCCTAGGAAATAACATTAAGACTGAATGATTGAACGAAGCAGGAATCACTTTACCCTTCCCAGTCTCTTGGCTCAGCTGAAAAGTGCCCCAACCTCCACTCGAAGAAGCCTGGTTAGTCTCCAGAGAAGCACTGAAGAAGAAAATTGTCACATGACCTAATAAATAGCCATAAATCCTCAATATATCAACAAGATCCTTGTTGTGCTTTTACAATATATATGTCTGTCAACTCAATTACCTGGCTCTCTTCCCAAAAGATGGCTGGTTTCCATGGAAAACTTAATTAAAATGAATGAGGCTAAAGAAAACATGGTGCTCTGTGGCTGACCATACCCTGTGGCACCTCAGCAAAGGGGTAGATGCCACAAGCTGGTGTGCCATACTATGGTCGATAGAGATGACAAACACCAAAGCAGCGCTCCTACTCTATATTTGTATGGCATTTTACAGTTTACAAAGCACTTAAAAAAATACACAGCTGGGTGTTTTTTAGTAATCAAGTACGTTTACCCTCCATGGACCATTACGGATTAAGACGAGAACCTTGTCTTTCATATGTACCTGCCATGTTTTTACCAGTTCCTTTCTCTCCTTTGGATTTCTTTTTTTTTTTTTAAGATTTTATTTATTTATTTGACAGAGAGAGAGACAGCCAGCAAGAGAAGAAATACAAGCAGGGGGAGTGGGAGAGGAAGAAGCAGGCTTCCCAGCAGAGCAAGAAGCCCGACGTGGGGCTCGATCCCAGGACCTTGAGGTCATGCCCTGAGCCGCAGGCAGATGCTCAACGACTCAGCCACCCAGGTGCCCCACTCTTTTGGATTTCTATTCCACTGGTTCTAATGTAAGTCCCTTCCTAAGAAACCTTTAGTCTCAAGGATCTAATATGACATCACTTTAATTTCTGAAGTGTTGGCCAACTCAAATAGCACAAAGCTCTGAATTCATGTGAAAGACACAGACATCTTAAAACAAAATTCCCGAATAATTACACACACACAGAATCCTTCTTGAATTCAACTTCAGCTTATAAATAATTTGTCCAGCCTACACAGGAAGAAATACGACATTTTAACCAAACTGGGCTTAACTCAAACAAACTATTTAGATTATCATTTTAAATGGTTTCATAGATCTCAGTCCTGATTGTAACAGAATGCAGTTCATTGGTGTTCACTACAGGAAGAAAGAAAATGACATTTAAGAGAATTTTCCTACTTGAGGAAACAAAACGTTAGCACGCAACACAATGTTGCGTACTGCTACTTACTAAAAACTTCATACAAGTTTAAAAATTGAATGCACTTGGTTTGATTTAAAAATGGGCAACCTGTTGGGGGATGCTGAGTGTCATTTAGTATTACATGTAAAATTATTGGCTATATCTGCCTTTGGCACTTCTGGAACTTTTGAGAAGTTTACTATGTCTTTATCTACCCTTCCACCCTGAAACATGCACACACACACACAAGTTCCTTTGCTGTACCTCATTTATGACTATTTGCTTTTAACTAAAGAACTTCATAAAATGTTTTCAGAAATGTATTGCCTCATTTTGCTCCTTTTCTTTTGAGTTCCGATATTTACACGACATTGAACCCAAATGAAAAATTCTAAGTCTATACTCCAAGGACTTGTAAGAAAACTTGGCTCTGCCTCCGAAATGCCCAGGCTTTGCCTGGGAGGTCTCTTCCTTGATGAGCCCGCACACATTATGAAAGACTTTCGCATAATAACTAGACTTCTGGTCAGGCTTCTTTATCTGCGAGTAATCTAGGAAGAAATCACACATTATTTTATGAGATAATTTACGGTTCATTCTTTCATTAACTCTTAATTCTCTTCCAGAAAGACTTTAAGGTATTTTTTGTAAGAATAAATGAATAGCCTGAAGTTACATAATAGGGCAAGAGCAGAGCCAAGTTTCTATAATCCAGTCTCTGACTTTTCTACTTTGGGTCTACATGGCCACTCATGCCCTTCCAAAAGGCCACTTATTGTGAGTCTTGTTAATCCTGAAGAATCTTTGCTGCAGATGGAGGTAAATGTAAAATAAACACAATTTTTTTAAAGCAAGTCGATACATAGAGAGCATTTGGACAGTTCCTGGCACAGGGTGAGTGTTACATAGCCTTATTAAATTTAAAATAATATATTAAGATGAACATGGTAGAACATAGAGCGCATTTGTTTTAACAGATACATAGAACATACCAGGTTAATTTCCCTTCCTGCTGTATCAGAAGGCTTCTTTTGTTCTGCTGGAATCAAAAAAGAAAAATAAGAAATAAAAATAATAAGAAATAAAAAATAAGAAACCAAGAAGGGTAAAAAACAACACAAAATTCTTCCCCAATTCCCTGTAAGAGTATGGGTTCTGGAATCTGCAGTGTCTAGAGCAGAGGTGGGATGTGTCCCCACCTGCATGCCAGTGGCAGTGTTATTATTAGTTTGGGCTTATTTGCTGTGATCAGCAAGGCACATACACCTCAGTTTGTGTGCATTCACGCTGCTCATTTTGTTCACTGGTTCTTTGCTTCTCACTCCAGAGAGCCCTACGGCATGTCCAAGAAGGAGGGGCAGGTTCGAGTACGTCACTCTAAACACACTGGAAATCCTTGTTCTGGGGATAGTCTACACTCGATGTCAGACACACTGCTGTCCCCTCACCTACATGGGCCAGGATCTCCAATGGCCCAGTTCACTCCAGATGTGGTAGGTCAAAGGATTTATCCCTACCTCTTTTTCTAAAGTTTTCTGAAGCAGCCTCAAGAAAGATGGTGAAAGCTGGGGAGGGACTATGGAAAGAGTCTTGGAGTTGCAGATGTGAAGTTGGGGTTACAGAGGATTCCCTCCGTATTCTGAGAAGGTTCTGGGCTCCGGAAGTCCTTACCACAAAACACCAGAAGTACTTTTGTCCAGACAAAGATTCCTCTTGTGGCAGAAATAAAGGATGCTCTGTCTAGCTTCATTTCTGTAGCTACACTGCGGCTGCCAGTGTGGCAAAGGGTGGGAGGAGATGGCAGAGAGGGAACAATAAAGAGAGAGAGAGAGCTGGGGCGTTTCAGATTAGAGCTACATCAGAATCCTCCACACATCTCTCTCTTACTGTGACTAAGTGTCTGTTCATGACTCTGAATGGATTCTTAGAAAAGCAGAAAGAAATTGCCTCTAAGATGTCATACCTCTCCCATCCTAGCCAAACCCACATTTTTCAAGTGCATTATTTTTGGGTGATGTGTTTGTGATGGTATCAGAAAATACAGACATAGGACTTTCCTTTGGGGACATTTGATCTTCGTTTAGATAAGGGTGTGTATGATTGGCATGATGTGGTATGATTGTGAAAAAGAGAATGAGACTAATTCAAATCAGACATGTTGACCTGAGAGATTATTTCATCCTCCCTCTCAATACCCTTAAAGTTTAGAAGAGCTGCTTGTCTTGTAAACTTAAGATTGACACAAGGAGAATGGGTAAGTCCCAGCCATGTGCCCTCCTTATCACAACCCCTGCCTGGAGCATGGTGCTGTGGTGACCGTGCCTCACCATGACAGGAAGGGACCTGAATTAATTCGTCTGTCTTTTTGGTGGAAGGATGAGTTGTCCCTGAGGAAATAATTATCCGTGGTTCCATGCAGAATATTGGGAAAGAAAACAACAGGAACCAACTAAAAATTAATCAGCTCTAGTAACTGAACCTCAAATGGGTGGCACATAGCAGCAGATGGAAGATGGAACCCACCTTGGTGCCTTCTAAGGCAGCAGAATAGGTAGAAACAGGTAATGAGCAGAAGCAATGCCCCCAAAGGAAGCAAACTATAAAGCATCCATTGTCTTTCATCCGTCCCTTCTGTGGAGGGTGGTCCTGAGGCACCGGTTGTATCTGAAATGCAAGTCAATGTTAAAGACAGGAAGTTGGAGATATAATAGGATCGGTAATAACTTCTGCACTGTTACAACTTAAATGAAAGAGATTTCCAGCTAATGCTTCTCTTTCTCTTCCAGAAGCCTTCCCCAAGAACACTGGGCCTCAGTGTTCTCACCCACCTCTTGCTTTATTGATGAGCATATGTGGGTGGCTCTGGGTTATAATTCATTTTTTTGTAAGAATTTTTTATTCTGCTAGGGTTAATCCCCTCTAAAACAATACCCATAGCAGCTCTCAGCAAGCACTTCACCTAACTCTTTCATTGACACGGTCTTACTTAACTCTCATATTCACCCTTAAAGGAAAGTAAGGAAGCCATTATTTTTATCCAGTTTCATGCCTTGATAAAAGCATTATTGTTCCAAGGTTTGGCCAAGGTCAGATAGCTAGTGAGTTGCAGTTGGGACTCAAGCCAACGTGTTTCTGATACTAAATTCCAGTTCCTTTAACACAAAGGCTTTTTGTTGTCTCATAACTCGTTGGGACCTCCAAATACTAAGTACTCTTCTTATCTCAAGATACCTTTGTTATCACCAAATACGCTTTGCTGGGCATACAGCCAGTGCTCATTGCTATGATCAATGTTAACATGCCTTAAATTCTGTTTGCCCGTGGTAGGTTGCAACTCACTGACGAGTCATGAAACAATTTAATAGATCACAAAAAACATTAGAAACAATCGCAGCTGAATAGAAAAATATCAGAATGCATCACACATCATTAATTTTGTATATATGTTAAATTTTTTATGCAGGAAATTTTTATTTCTAAATAATAACCTCATTATCTGTTTGCTTCCGCATGTGCTTAGTTTGAGGTAAAGGTGGTCAGGACTATTGAGGCTGGGCAAACAGCGGTTAGGTAATTCAGACTGGTAACAAAGGTGGCATTGTTTACGCTGCAGCTGCTGCTTGGGTTAGGACAGCAGCCAAGTCATTACCAACGATGACAGACACAGCTGTCTGGGGGAAGGGTATGGATAGAAACAGGGACGAAAGTTCCCACATAGATAACCTAATACAAGCAAATCCACTCAGTTAGGAAAATCCAACTTTTATTATTTTTCCAACCACCAAATAATCTAGTTTGCTTAATTTTATTGGACTAGTTTGATACTTACTTATCAGAGGGTATTCTGAATTATTTCTAGTCCATTCTGAAATAGAAAATCAAGATAAAGAAGTGAAATTGGTTGTAAAAATAATACTCAGGTGTGTCTAAAGTCAGAGCTAATTTCTGAGAGGACTCCTATATTTGCCCACTAACAGAATCCAGTAACCCAGCTCAAAGGAATTTGGACAATTTGCAAATCATCACCTCAAGATCATGGTCACAAAATAAGTCTCTGGGTTTATTTTGAGGCTTGAAGAAAGACTGTAAATACAACACAAACTTTGTCTGCTTTGATTCCGTCTTTCCCATTACTTAAGTATAAGGATAGAATACAGCCTGTATGACACCTTCTGGCTTGGAAAAACAGGACGTTCATTCAGCAGGTGCTGCAAGTGAGTGTGGACAGCCACAAGGAAAGGATGCTTCTGATGACATGCTGACTATCATTGTGAAACAGATGGTGCCTCTCACTTCCTGCCCACTAATAACACCCCTGCTTTTCTGCTGAGAGGAAGACGACCTGCCCTTGTGAAGTTCCTAATCAGGGACTGACCAAGGGCAAGTTGGGGAGGATGGAGTTGCAGCCAACGTACATTCCAGTGACTGTTTCCCAGCTCTGTCAACTTTTCTCCTGGCGCTTTGCTTTGCAAAGCATTTTTCTTCATTCTGGGAGAATGTTTCTTTCCCAATAGCATCCAAGCCCTGACTCTGTCACAGCCCTGTTCTTACATGGACCAATTCTTTTTTTTGCCATGGACCAATTCTTAACTTGAACATAAAAAGGAAAGAGAGTCAGATACAAAAACAGGAAAATTCCCAATAGCCCCTAAAAAAGATATTTCAAGGGGAGAAAATGAAATATTTTTTATCATACCTCCACATTGTTTTTATGAAAAGCATCATCCTTAAACATAATTTCAGAGTATATTTTTCTCCTTCAGTACTCAGTTCACTGAGAATTCCCAGGTACAGAAGGAAAGGGATTTTTCTTTGACTCTTTCCCTATTATGTTTGTTTTCACCACTTCATACCCAGTTCAAAGCCAATTCTGAAATAATTAATTTGGCCTTTGCGAAGGAAGCAAGGATGACCCAGAAAAATATGACACAGTTTCTGCTTCCCAGGACATTATAATTCTTCATGGGATAAAGAACATTTCCACTCATTACTAAAGTACAAGGAAATGTCTGATAAATGAGAGGCACAGAACTTAAATGGCTTGAAATATGCTAGAAAAGATAAATCACTTTGCCTAGGGTGAACCCTGGAAGGCTTCATTAAGAACTTGGGTAATGAGCTGGGCTTGACAGGAAGGGCAGAATTGTGGTAGGTGAAGGCAGATGAATGGATGCCCTATGAATGGTGAGAGGAGCATGGTGAAGACATGTGATGGCAGGTAGGGCTGTTTGGGTTAGAGCAGAGACTCAAACTGGACTCCGGAAACAATCCAGAAAGGCGGGTGGGGATGGACTGTGGAAGGCCTTGAATGCTGGTTAAATGCGAGCCCAGCATTGGAAGCACTGAGGATGCTCTGCCAAAGACTCAGTAGAGGAGTGGCATGATGGGAGAAATTTATTAGGCAAATTAAGTGTATTAGGAAGATATTTGGCTGAAATGGACCAAAATAGGAAATACTAAAGACACAGAGTCCATATGGTTGATTGGAATATTTGGAAGGAAGATAAGGGAGGTTTGAGATGCTCATGAAGCTATAGGAGGGAGGCAATCCCAGACTGAAGGTTGCTGACAGACAAGAGCAGAAGGCCAAAGCAAAGTCTTGGGGAATCCCCCTGGTCAGGAGCATGAATTCACGAAGTGATAAGAAAGGTAGGAGGGTACGAAATTCGGAGACTAGAAATCTCCAAAGGGAAATTTAAAAGGCCCTTCATGTCTCCTGTGTTGTTTTTCCTCTCACCACTCCATCATTATCTTTCATTTCCAGTATGATCCTAACAAATGCATCCCCCCAGGGCACAGGGATCACAGGTATCAAGGGAGAAGCTGCCTCTCTTGCCTTTCTTCTCTCAGGCCCCTCCTCCCCAAGGGAGACAGATTATTGATCCTAATTTTAGCCCCAACTTAATTCTTAGAACAGGCACTTTTACACACTTCACAAACTGTGCAACCATCTGTAGTTGCCGTGGAATGACCCCAATATGGGGCAGAGGAGACACAGTAATACCCCTGGGACACTTCCATGTCAGAAGTCATTATTGGCTTGACCCTGACACTGGTTAAATTACTTCCTCTTGTACAGAAGGGGATTGGCTCCCATGAAGGAAGAGAGAATTACACAAGAAGGCAGCTTTTTCAAGGAATGTGAACTCAATGCCACTGCATTTAATTTTTATTATACATTATATTAACTTACATTATATAAATAATCTAGTAATGTTCAATTGTTGTATATTTCATCATATGATTAATATCCTGGGAGTAATGTTTTGCAAGTTTGGCTCATTTTTATCATTTATTTTGCCAGTTACAAAATTAATACTTCTTTAAAAATTCAATATCTCATCATGTGAATTAATAGTGCAATTTTCTCCAGAGAGCATTCTTTCCGTAATCTTCAATATAAGCTTCTCCAGGTTGTTAAAGGCAATTGTTTCACTTTGCATAGATTTTGTCATTTAATTCATTTAAGAATTATAAAGAAATATTTATTCAGCACCTACCATGTGCTATACACTATGCCTTCTATTTGTAGAGAAGCAAAGATGTTTAAGACACAGCTGCTGTTCCAAAGCGGTTTATAAGCCAGTGTGCAGACAGTTGCTGGCAATTAGCTTTGGTTTTGACCCCACATTTGCAAAAGCAGATAACTCTGCCATAAATCCCTTCTACACTTCCAGGTTTCATAATAGAGTGTTGCAGCTAGCTCTAGAATACTGTGCATCCCCTTACTAGGCTGCTTTCAGAGGTCTTAAAGTGATTTAAAAGATTTTAAAGGGATTGAAATGGATTCCTTCATTGGGCTACCTTAAGGAAGTTAAAAGACTGACTCCAAAGTGTGCATTCAAATGAATCGTGTCCACAGAAGTAACTGCCTAAGTCTGCATGTAGATTTCAGACATGCTGCCAGTGCACCAAAGCTCTTTGAAACTTCTCTTTTGCAGTAATCTTCAAGGTCAGTTTATGGGCCACAAAACCAGCTCCATTTCATTTCTTTTAATTAAACGGTGATATTCTTTGATCCAAGTATTTTTTTTTAAAGATTTTATTTATTTATTTGACAGAGATAGAGACAGCCAGCGAGAGAGGGAACACAAGCAGGCGGAGTGGGAGAGGAAGAAGCAGGCTCATAGCAGAGGAGCCTGATGTGGGGCTCGATCCCATAACGCCGGGATCACGCCCTGAGCCGAAGGCAGATGCCCAACTGCTGTGCCACCCAGGCGCCCCCAAGTATTTTTTTTATCTTGGTAAAATACATATTAACATAACTATTACTATTTTAATCATTGACAGCATACAATTCAGTGGTATTTAAGACATTCACAGTTGTGCAACCATCACCACTATCTAGTTTCAGAACATTTTCGTTATCCCCAAAGGAAATTCCATACACATTAAGTGGTTACTCCCCATTATCCCTTTATGCCAGTTCCTGGTAACCATTAATTACTTTCTATCTCTATGGATTTTTCTCTTCTGGTATTTCATATAAACAGTCATACAATAGTAATCTTTTGTGTCTGGCTTCTTTTAATTAGCATAATGTTTTTGAAGTTCATCTATTTGTAACATATATCAGTACCTCATTCGTTTTTATGTCTGAATAATATTCCATTGTATGGATATAACACATTTTCTTTACATATTTATCAGTTGATGAACATTTGGATTGTTTCCACTTCTTGTTTTTTGTGAATAGTGCTGCTATAAGTATTCATGTACAAGTTTTAATGTGGACATATAGTTTCATTTCACTTGGATATCACTGGGTCTTGTGGTAACTATGTTTAACCTTTTTAAGAAAGGTTTCCAGACCTTTTCCAAAGCAGCTTAATCATTTTACATTCCCACCAGCGCTAGTATAAGGGTTTCAATTTGTCCACATCTTTGTCAACACTTGTTATTTTCCATTTAAAAAAAAATTCTAGTAATCCTAGTGGGTGTAAAGTAGTGTCTCATTGTGATTTTGATTTGCATTCCCCTAATGACTAATGACATTGAGCATTCCTTCATGTGCTTATTGGCCATTTATATATTTTCTTTGAAGAAACGTCTATTCACTCTTTCGCCCATTTTAATTGGGTTGCTTATCTGTTTGTTGTTGAGTTGTAAGACTTCTTTATATATTCTGGGTGCTAGTCCCTTATCAGATATATGATTTTTTAAATATTTTCTTACATTCCATAGGTTATCTTTTCATTCTTTTGATAGTGCCCTTTGATGTATAAAAGTTTTTAATTTTTATGAAGTACAATTTATTTATTTCTGTATTTACGCTTTTGATGTTATATCAAAAAAATTGACAAATCCAAGATCGTGAAGATCTACTTCTGTGTTTTCCTTAAGGAAACATAGTATTAAAATTTTACGCAAACATATATTTTATTATTTCAGTTCTTATATGAAACATCTGATCCATTTTTACTTATTTTTGTATGTTATAAGAAGTAGAGGTCCAAATTCATTCTTTTGCAATGGGTATCCAATTGTCTCAGCATCATTTATTGAAGAAACTATCTTTTCCCCATCTTAATGGGTCTGGCAGCCTTGTTAAAAGTCAAGTGGCCATCTCATTGTGGTTTTGATTTGTATTTCCCTGATGATGAGTGATATTAAGCATTTTTTCATGTGTCTGTTTGCCATTTGTATGTCTTTAGAGAAATGTCTATTCATGTCTTTTTCCCATTTCTTAATTGGATTATTAATTTTTTGGGTGTTGAGTTTGATAAGTTCTTTATAGATTTTGGATATTAACCCTTTATCAGATATGTCATTGGCAAATATCTTCTCCCATTCCATAGGCTGCCTTTTAGTTTTGTTGATTGCTTCTTTTGCTGTGCAGAAGCTTTTTATCTTGAACCACCTCACACCTGTCAGAATGGCTCAAGAAACAATAGATGTTGGTGAGGATGCAAAGAAAAGAGAACCTTCCTACACTATTGGTGGGAATGCAAACTGGTGCAGCCACTCTGGAAAACAGTATGAAGTTTCCTCAAAAAGTTAAAAATAGAACTACCCTACATCCCAGCAATCACACTACTAGTATTTATCCACAGGTTACAAAAAAAACTTATTCGAAGGGGTACATGTACCCCAATGTTTATAGCAGCATTATCAACAATAGCCAAATTATGGAAAGAGCCCAAATGTCCATTGACTGTCCATTGATAAAGAAGGTGTGGTATATATATTTAATGGAATATTACTCAGCTATCAAAAAGAATGAAATCTTGCCATTTGCAATGATGTGGATGGAACTAGAGTGAAAGAAATCAGTCAGAGAATGACAAATACCATATGATTTCATTCATATTTGGACTTTAAGAAGCAAAACAGATTAACATCAGGGAAGGGAAGGGAAAATAAAATAAGATAAAAATAGAGAGGGAGGCAAACCATTAGAGACTCTTGACTACAGAGAACAAGCTGAGGGTTGCTGGTGGGGAGGTGGGAGGGATGGGCTAAATGGATGATGGGCATTAAGGAGGGCACTTGTGATAAGCACTAGGTATTATATGTAAGTGATAAATCACTAAATCCTATTCCTGAAACTAATACTACACTATATGGTAACAAACTTGAATTTAAATAAAATCTTGGAAGAAAAAAAAGCCAAACAAATGTCAATTGACCAAAGATGTATGGAGTATGGATTTATTCTGGATTCTTAATTCTATTTTATTGATCTGTATATCTATCTTATGACAGTACCACACTGTTTCAATTATTGTAGTTTTGTAGCAAATTTTTAAATGAAGGAGTGTGAGTCCTCCAACTTTGCTCTTCTTTTGCAAGATTTTTCTTTGGTTATTTGGGTCACTGCAACTGTATGTGAATTTTAGGATCAGCTTTTTCATCTATGCAAAAAAAAAAAAAGTTTGTTGGGATTTTGATGGGAATTATATTGAATCTGTAGATCACTCTGGGAAATATTAAGTCTTTTAATATTTTTAAGTCTTCCAATGTGACTATGGCATGTCTTTCCATTTATTTACCTCTTCTTTAATTTCTTTCAGCCATGTTTTGTTCAGGGTATAAGTCTTAAGCCTCCCAGGTAAATTTATTTTATTCTTTTTGAGGCCACTACAAATAGAATTTTTTTTTTAAATTTCCTTTTCAGATTGTTCATTGCTAGTGTATGGAAATACCACTGATTTCTTTAGCTGATCATACAACCTTGTTGAGTTTATCTATTAACTCTAGTAGCTTTTGTGGATTTTAAAGGATATTCTATATATAAAATCATATCATCTGTGAATAGAGGTAGTTTCACTTCTTCCTTTCCAATTTGGATGCCTTTTATTTCTTTTTTCTTGCCTAAGTGTTCTGGCTAGAACTTCTAGTTCAGTGCTGAATAGAAGCGGCAAAAGCAGACAGCCTCATCTTCTTCCTGTTCTTTTTTTTTCCCCTTAAGATTTTTTTTTCTTTATTTATTTGAGATAGAGAGCACATGAGTGAACATGAGCAGGGGGAGGGGCAAAGGGAGAGGGAAAAGCAGGCTTCCTGCTGTGCAAGGAGCCTAATGTGGGGCTGGATGTAGGGCTGGATGTGGGGCTTGATCCCAGGACCCCAGAACCATGACCAGAGGCGAAAGCAGATGCTTAACCAACTGAGCCACCCAGGTGCCCCTCTTCTTCCTGTTCTAAGAAGAAAAGCTTTCAATCTTTTACCGTGGAGTATGATGTGGGATTTTCATAAATTAAACATGTTCATTTATTTTCTTCTATTCCTCTCTGTTTGCTCTCCATGTTTTATTCAGTTTGGTTTTGCCCAACTTAACCTCAACCTGTTCTCCTAATGTTTGAGCCTATTGAGGTCCTCCAGGAGAGACTGGGAAGGCAGCTAAAGCTATGAACATCTTCAAAACTCATCAGGCAGTCAGGTTTATTTGTGGGCAGTTTGTTCTCTGTGCAAACTATGAATTATTAAGAAGTGTATAATTGTCTGAGCACCACAAATATAACTTCAAGGATTTATTATCAATAAAAGTCAAGAACTGGTAAGTGGAAGAAAAAATAAAAGGAAAAGGTGACAAAAAACAGAGAGCTGTCTACTACTATTGGTATTCACTTGATAATTTTTTCCATATTTCAATGATCTACTACTTTTGGATTTATCGAATAAATGCTATACCTTCGAAAGGCAAGAACAGTAACATTTATTATATTTTTTTCTCTATTTTTCTCTACCTCGCCCCAAATTTACACACACGCTTGCTCACACAGATTGCGATCTGAGGAGTGTGGCAACTTTCCAATTTACATGATTTCAGTTTCTAACGTAATCACTTGAGAATCTGGGTCCTCCTTTTCCTTAAAACATGATGAAAAAATATGATATAGTCTTGGTGTGTAGAACTCACCTGTCACATTAATGGTTACTGAATGGCTTTCAACAAGTCCAGATGAAAAATTTGCAGAACAGCGGTATGAACCAGTGTCACCAGGAAGTATGTGACTAAAATGCAGAATAAAAACTGAAGTATTCTCCTTTTCATTCCAAGTTGTGTATCCCTGAAGTTTATACCCAAGAGATAAACAGCTTTTTCCTTCAATCTTGCACCAGATCACAGTAGGTCTGTTACTACAGTATTTCACAGGGCATTTCAGATCAAATGAATTCCCTGCTGAGACAGTGTATATGGAATATCTCTTTACATACAGTTGTTCATTACATGATTTTTCCCCTGAAAGATGAAAACAAAATTAAAATCAAATATGCTCTGGAAAGACCAGATATTTGCCACTCAACTGTTTCTGCCAAAGATTTCTCAAGTATGATTTTATAATTCTCCCAGATACAATTTTTCTTTTCTTTTCTTTTTTTAAGATTTTATTTATTTATTTGACAGAGAGAGAGAGAGT
Source organism: Ailuropoda melanoleuca (assembly GCF_002007445.2). Lineage (NCBI taxonomy): Eukaryota > Metazoa > Chordata > Mammalia > Carnivora > Ursidae > Ailuropoda > Ailuropoda melanoleuca. The sequence goes on from NC_048218.1 coordinate 55,692,609, forward strand.
GCCATGCAGGGGGAGTGGCAAAGGGAGAGGGAGAAACAGGCTCTCCACTAAGCAGGGATCCTGACGTGGGGCTTCATCCCAGGACCCTGGGATCAAGACCCGAGCCAAAGACAGAGGCTTAACCGACTGAGCCACCCAGGTGCCCCCCCCAATAACATTTTTCAGTATATTAACCCTTATTAGCAGAGTGTCTGGCACATAGTAGGCACACAATAAGTATTTGTTGAAAAAAAATTTCCTCAATTGTTCAATAATTTCCTCAATTTCCAAAATACTACTGATATTTTTATTATTATAAAATTTTATTTTATTTTATTATTTTGTAGCTACTCCAATGGTAGAAAATAATAACAACAATTTCTGGTCAATAAATTATTATATTCCAGGGGATGTTCAAAACACATTAAATAGGGACACCTGGGTGGCTCAGTCAGTTAAGCATTTGCCTTCTGCGTGGTCATGATCCTGGGGTCCTGGGATCGAGCCCCACATCAGGCTCCCTGCTTCTCCCTCTCCCTGCCCACCCCCTGCTTGTGCTCTCTCTCTCTCTCAAATAAATAAATAAAATCTTAAAAAAAAAACATTAAATATTTCAACTCATTTAATCTTCACAACAAAAAAATATATTATTATGACACCTATCTTACAGGTAGTAAAACATTTGCCTCAAGTTATATGTTAATAATTAGGAGAATCAAGACTCAAACTCATACTACAGTCCATTAGTCTATAATTCATTAACCATTACTCTGTTATTGTTTCTTGAGTAGTAATCACATTTTCTATTACTAGATCTGCTATGTTCCAGTAAGTGGGAGAGAGGAACTGTTGTAGACAACTATTTCCCTATTATACTTGGCATTAGAAATTTTCTTTACTTGTTTCTCAAAGGCTTAGTGCTGCCTTGAAATTTTTTCCATGACTTTTTCTATGTAGGACACATGCAACTCAAGATAATTGTTGGAAGATAGGATGTTCTGACATAATATGAATGTTTTGTCTTCCAAAGGCGGAGGAGGAACAGTGATGCACCTCTTTTGGAAGTTCTGCCTTTTGGCCTAACATACAGGAAGTTGCCTCCCTTTGTTTTGGTGGGGAGAGCTTTTTCTTGGAAAAAGATTTTCTATTATCTTCTATGAACCTTCTGTTAGTAATTGTCAATTGCATATAAAATCCGCAGCCAAGAAAAAAGAACTTTTAGAATTATCTATTATTATTGAATAATTTCTATTACCCTTAACTTACCATGGAAGCATTTACCTGGAAACCTCAACATCTAGGATGTAACTGAGAACCAAGAAATATGAAGAAGAAGTGTTCTCTAAACAAGTAAAAATAAATATTTCAAGAACACAAACTCATCTCACTTTATACATAATCCTTATAATTCCATTATCATTTCTTAATTAGCTTAGAGGGCATAATTATGTTATATAATACAGAGTAATAATTATATTCATAATGAGAAGGTTGAATCAACAACAAAACTTTCAATTAGGCTTAATATATCCATTTTTTGAAACAAAGAAGAGTTCAATCCATTTTACAAAGAATTTCATCAGAAATGGTTATGTCAGAAAACATTTTGGCCTCCAAAGGGGCAAACTTCAATTACTTAGAATGTATATTTATGTGAAAGTATTCATTCTTTGATAATTGTTGGATTATATTGTCCCTTTGGAGACTCATGCACATGAGCAAGAAAAATGGCACCAATTTATGACAACAACTTAATTTTTTTTGCATCAGTTACATCACGAGTGTATTAAATCATAGAATATTCTACTATTGAACTGACCCCTTGTGCTGGTAAAACAAAATAACTACAATCAGTCAGGTTCCTTTTAGTTAAGAATTCTATAGTGGTTCATACCTTTTTATTTTTCCATTAGAGCTAAGGTCTTGAGAGTGTTTTCTCTTTAAGTTCCTTTCCCTACATCCCTATGTTCTTTTTTTTTTCTTGGCTCTTTCTTACCCCATTTTGAACTACCCTCTTAGCAATATATCAAATACATCCCCTTCATTAATTTCTTTCACTCATCTCCAGGCGTTCTTCTGAACAGATGTATGGTCTCACATCAGCATAACTGAGACAATAGCCTTAAACTCGCTTTTAAGGACAAAGCAGACTGAGGGTGACTTGGATGTTGGGGTGGAGGACACAGCTTTTGGCCCTGCTTTGCACATGCTACTCTACTTAACTGAATGTTCCACTTTATTTCTACACCTTTGCCAGCATAAATATTCTCTTTTTGAGCTATTTCCTAACCTCGAAAAAACCTCTCAGTATAATTTCTGTTCACATCTCATCAACCTCTGTTCAGAAACTGGATGGAGTTTCCAGGAACCAGACTGAGAACTGTGGAGAACTTTTAGAAACTTGCAAATATTTATACATTTATAAATGCATTGAAACCTCAAACGAGTTCACTTTAAGACTCACTAATTCAGTTGCTTCCAAAAATTCAAAATAAAAATGAAAGCAAGCTAAAAGCCAAGTTATAAGGATGAAGTTCTCAAAAACTTGAAGAGAAAGGGTAAGATAATTTACCAAAAGGAAGTGCCTAACAATGTAACACCTGGATGTGGTTAGACCTGCAACAAGAAAGCGAAGAGGCCAGAGGCAGAAAAGCCAAGTGAAACTCACATTTCCAGAACTCCATTCCCCCCGCTAAAGTTAATAGACTACCTCAGCCTCCTAACTTCCCTTTTCATGTACCTGGATTTGGATAAATCAGCCAGAGTTTATGGAGCCTAGAACTCAGTGCCAACATTGTGGAAAACAACAAGAGGGCTTCCGGCCCTCAAGGAGCTTAACATTTACTTGTCGAGAAGAGATTAACTAACATAGCCACTTTCTCAGAATAAATTTACTATCTACCACTCTTTTTATCTTCAAATTTATCTGAGCTGAAAGCAGGGCTCAGAGGGACCCTGTATGTCTTTTTATGTTAGTCGGTAGGGAGTATAGAAATAAATAAGACAAGGTGTCTTCCTTCAAGGGGCTTGCCTTCTAATGGGAAATAAAATGCTTGACAGATGGGAGAATGAAATAACACTATAAAGAGGTGCGGACTTAGCTTGGGTGTGCAGAGGATTAACCTCAGCTGGGACTATTGGGAAAAGGCTTAATGGAAAGGTTATACTTGAGCTGAACCATAGTAAATGAGTAACCCTTTGATAATCAGAGCAGTGAAAGGGACAGGGGAGATATTTTAAACCTGAGGACAAGGAAGGGCAAAGGCAGAGAAGCCAGGAATCTCATGGCAGATTCAGGGAATTGATACACCTGATTACGGGTTTCTCACATAGTGACATGGAGACCACAGGGTGTTTCAGAATAAAGGCAGTTAGCATTAGGTGGGCCACGTTTAAACTCCACTTATTCACCACGAGAAAACACAGAGCCTCATTCTTTTGGGGTATTTATAAAAGTCATGTAAATACCTAAAAACTAGAATATTCATTCAAACATGGTTACTCAAATACTAACACATTGCGTGATGTTGAGATAGGCACCCAGTCTCCCTGGACCTCAATTTCTGTAAAACAGGATGAAAACAGGAAAATTTTTACCCACCATCCTCCCCTATGCAAATACATCCACAACTTCACCTCCTTCAGAGTGTGACTGACACAATAAAACCAGGCCTAAGTCTATGTTGCCTTTCCATTTAGCCATCAGGCTGTCACCCAATGCTAGCAGCACATGTGAACGTCCCTTCTAGTCCCAGCCTATGTGGCTATGTGCGTGGGGGGAATGCACAGAGCAGGCGTAGGAAAGGAGGAGAGCTCGCTGATGGTCCTGACCACATCACTGACTCCCAATGGTATTATGGAAACATCGCTGTGGTTCCTGCATATTCTTATCAGCAGGGTGAGGATCACTGGCTGTCATGTTGGCTGGCACAGGGATTCTTCTTGAACGTTGGAATGAATAGATGAATGCAGGCTTGCCAACAGGCATTAAAAGTCATCAAGAGGACTGCTCTTTGTTCAAAGAGGGTATTAATACTTCCCATCCCCCTGAGACTCAAACAGATGTTTGTAGCGCAGGAATGCTGCACAGAGCTAAATGGCACAATTCTAATTCTCCATCAGACAGCCATATTGACACTTTGCTCCTTGTCCTGAATTCTGTACGGCTATTTCATGACATTCAGGAAATCAAAAGTGTCCCTGAGGGGTTTGTCTTGTCAAAAAAGCATTTTCTAAAGGGAGGTGAGGAACCCAGTTGCTTTTGGATGGGATGTATCAACCAACATTAGTTGTTCTGCTGTTATTCTCAAACATTGATAGCTAATGGTAGGGAATTTTCAATGCTAAAAATAATTCAAATAAAGATATGCAGTGAAAAGATGAAACCTCTGCCATCCTCTGGCTTTTGTATAGTGAAGTATCCCTTTTTAAGCCACTAGAGGTTTCAGAGACTTACTTTTTTTTTTTTTTTAAAGATTTTATTTATTTATTTGAGAGAGAAAGAGCATGAGCAGGGTGAGGGGTGGAGGGAGAAGCAGTCTCCCGGCTGAGCAGGGAGCCAGATGTGGGGCTGGATCCCAAGACTCCATCATAATGTGGGCTGAAAGCAGATGCTTAACTGACTGAGCTACCCAGGTGCCCTGGACGACTTATATTTTAAAAATCTTTATGAAAGCCATGACTGTTTGTTACAGCATGCATATTCCATGACCAGGGTATACCTAGTATATTTGATGCCCAGAGTGTACCATTTCTAACAACCCCCTCCTCTGTATGGAAAAATATTTTCAGAGATCATGAGTTGAAATGAACAATAAAATGGCCATAAAAGAAATATAGACAGTTAATATTTCCTTTCATTGAACTTTATACATAAAACCACGGAAGTTAAAAAATATTTTTAAAATATTAGAATCAAAAAAGGAAAAATGCACAAAATTACTTATTTAATAGTTCTGTAACTACTGAAACAGTGTGAATTTTGATCCTTTAGTTACAGTCTGATATAGTAGTCGATATAAATAATTTTCTAGTAGCTAATAAATGAATTTTATTCAAATTGAAATTGTCCAAAAGGTACAATTGAGGCAATTACTAAATTGCATCACAAATGTGAAGTTTTATTTTGATTAATTCTTTAATTTTAAAACAACACTTTAAGGAGAAGGATACATTTCAGTTGTATAGATATTATTCAATAAAGCATGAAGTTTTAAACTTCAAAACTAAAGTTCGTACCTGAAAACAAATTACACCACACTGTTTGTGCTGTTTCACTTTTAGATTTTAAACAAATAAATATTCGATGTGGTTGCACAGAATGAAAGCAATGGAATGGCTCACATTCTGTTTCTTTGGCTCCATAGTTGCTGTGGTGGTGTTATTTATTTAAAATCTACTGTTAAATGAAGGATTATGTCGGGATCAGAGACACAACTGCCTGGAGCAAGCTCAGGTGATTCTGAACATTATAAATTAACTCGTGAAATGAACACATGAAACTGCGTGTCCAGAGCCAACTCTGTAACTGGGAAGTTCTCTGAGGTAGCTTTTGTGGAGAACGCAATGTTTATCAAAGGGGAAGTACTAAAAATGTGCTAATTTGAAACTTACATACATATCATTAAAACCCAGGAATAACTATAGTAATTATTTAGAAGTAAGACCAAAAATATTTTTGAGGGGAGGAGTATTTTATCACTGATATTATTCGGAATTGCTGGTCCATGCTGATAATTCAAAGTAGCTTTATTTGTTTTTAAATTCTGTACAGATAATGTATTCCCTTTTTGCCCAGACCCAGGGGTGTGGACATCACCCTGTCTATGGCTACTTAGTAACAGTGATAGTTTCTAGTGCAAAGGGAACGCAAAAAGAGACTTCCATTGCTCTTCAATTTTCCCTTCAGATTTTTTTTTTTTATCCTGAACAAGATACAATCCCCCAGAGCTTTCAAATTTCCAAGAGGGAGAGAGTCCTCTGGCCAGGTCAATCAGGTAAGGCTCCAAGGAGGAGGCTGAATCCCCTCCAGGTCCAAATCCGCCCACGGGCAAATCTGGTCCACATTCTATTACCACAATACGATACCATCACCTACTATCTGACACGGCCAGAACCTGGGAGCCCTCTTGATTTCTTTTCTCTTTCATGTCCCATTATATCAGTCATCAAGTTAAGTTGATTCAGCATCCAAAATGTCTTGCAAATTTGCTTCCGTAAAACTGCCTTAATTTGGGTCTTATTTAGTTTCATGTGGATTATTGTCACAGCCCACCAACTAGTCTTCTACATTCCAAACTTGGCCTTGTTCCCCTCCCCCCACCCCATTTATTCTCCACATCACTGTCACAGTTTGTATTCTCAAAATGAAAATCCAATAGAAGGATTTTGTGCCTTAAACCCTTCAGAAGACTCTTCAATGCCTGCAGGAAATGTCTAAACTCCATCAAATGAAATTTAACCCCTACTTCCTTTTGCAAACTCACCCCACCCCCATCCTCCAGCCACCCAATTTCACTGGACCTCCCCCCACTCTGTGAATGTCCCATGCTGCTCTGCATGACACACAGCATTCCTTTATAATTAAATGTGTTTATGCATCTGTCTTCCTATCAGGTCCACGACTTTCTTGATGAAATAGTACCTGTCTCTGCAGCAGGAGGTGGCCTTAGTATGAAAGGAAGACGGCCCGAAGTAGCCTGAGACTGCACAAAGAGAGCTCAGGAAGAGAAAAATTTCCTGTTCACAACTCTGACTAATGCTGTCTACGCACTAAGGGAGCAGGGCAGACACATCTGTGCTATTACAAAGGTGACCTACAGGGCACTGAGGTGAAGAATGTATGCGTCTCAATATACTCCATAGTGGTTAAGTTAGAACCACTAAAGAAAATCTAGACCTTACAAGTATACACTGTGGGAAGGCCTGATTTATGTCCACTCAGGGGTGATATTCAAAATATTTAACAAGTGATACTCTGTGGTCATCCAGATACCTGGATCAGCCAATCAGAAAGGCATGCCAGCCACAAATAACTCCACGGGCCAGTACCTTGCAGTTGAGCAAGGGTAGCTGCAGGTGTAAATACCAACAGGAGCGAGGGAGGGTAGATAATTTGTGAGACCTATTAGCTCTTTAAAAAAAAAAGTTTTGTGATTATGAATCATATGTAAAGTACAAATATTTCTAATTTTTAAAGACTGTGCACCTTGATTATAATTGTTACCACGAGGAAAATCCCAACTGAGATTCACTCTTGCTTCGTTGAAAAATTCTTACACGTGCATGGAAAGTTCAAAATGATTACATTTACTGAAAGAAATGAATGACTGTAATGAAGGTCGACTGCCTTGATTTGAGCTATGACAGAGTTAAACATAAAAGTGCCAATAAATAATTTTTGAAAACCACAATTATCATGAAAGGTGTAATACATCAACAATTTTCTGTGGTGTGAAGCAGGATTTTAGCTTCTGTCAGAAGATACTATGATAGACAGAAAAAAATCCCCCAAACTTCAGATACATGGTGAGGAGACTGCAGAAGGAGGGAAGTCTTCAGACTTAGGAGGAAAACAAGTCTCCTGAGGATCCCGGTGGTACAATCTGCCTTACTTTCGAGGGCCAGAGTGGTGGACGGTGAGGGAGATCTGATGAACCCCCAGGGAAGGGAAGCAAGTGCTTGTTCCCCTGCAAATTGGTATGGGGTCAGGGGTCCCCTTGAGGCAGTGGGTTGAACAAAGTCAAGGCCAATTCACGCACCGCAATGGCGGCCATGGAATCACACATCAGAGGTTCTGGAAGCACATCCTCCTGGACACTTAAGGAATTACATCACAGCATCAGAAAGTCCATGTGGCACACTTCTCATCATAAGCTAGCTGGCACAGACTCCGAAAATCAGAAATGTGGTGCCATGAGATGAAGGTGGTGGACATACAGACACCACAAATTAAATGTATTATGTAGTGTGCATCAAGCTTACAACTTTAACTCTGTGCTAAACAAACCTAGTACATAAGTCAGATACCCCCAGAAGTGCTAGGAATATCCAAGAAACTTGATGTATGCGTGCAACGTTAAAACAGACCTTCTATTGTAAAGAGTGACCATTGGTAATCTAAGCCAAACCCTGTGTCATGATCTTAGGGGTACAAAAAAACTGGGAGCCTCAGTCCCAACCATGAGATGAGAGATATTCATATGCAGCCACCTGGCAAACAACAAGCAGTGTAATATGGATCAAAGACATAGACATAGTATGAAATAATAGTTCAGGTTTTTCTTCTTCTCTGTGGATACTGTCTGATACTGGTCTTTAGATGGGGGTAGGCATCTCTTCCCTGTCTAAACACATACATGCAAGCATGCACACAAACAGAGAAAGAGAGAGAGAGAGACTCACATTGATATAAAATTCCTTTAGCAAAAATGGAACTGGAAAGAATTAAAGAATAAACTTCACAACAAGAATGCACATAGTATGAATCCAAACTCATTCCCTTTGCTTAAAAAACAAAGGACAAGAAACAAGAAAATTGATTACCATTTCCTCCTTAAAAATCTCATTATACTGGTATGTGACAACTTTCTTAAAGTTTGCTTTCATGTGGTATTTATTTAGGACACTTCAAAGCAATTTCTTCCAGGACTAGAATTTCTCATTCGGCGATATGACTATTTGGGGGAAAATCTGAAGACTATCTTTTCAAACTAGTCTTATTAAGCCATCTCTTGGTTTTATCTAGTTTGGGATAAGTTTAAAATAATTTTGTCTTGAAATAGTCTTTTTAGTATTTGCCATAGCTTTGTCCAACAGTCAGCAAAGCTCACAAAGTACCTGTGCCATTTCCCCTCCTTGAGATATTAAAAGCCAGGACCCACAGACAGCGTTAGTGGTCATCAGGTCAGACAGCACATGGAGAGAGTAAGTCACACTTGGGGGATCACTTCCAGAATCACCACTTCACATTCATTGTCCCTTGCTCAGAAGCACACAGCACCTCACATTATCAAAGTGCTGCAGACCCACCCTAGATCCTCCTAATGGGAAGAAAATAGGGATGTAACTAATATTTTTGAGTTCTTATGATGTGGTTTTAACTCTTAGGTACCATACATCATCTCATTTGGTCCTTAAAATCTTATCAGGTACTTAAAATTATCTTAATTTTTAAGCTGGAGAAACCAAGTATTAGAGAAGCTAAGCCATTTGCTGAAAACAACCAGCTGGTGGGAGTCAGAGCCAGGACCAGGACTTGAGCCCAGGCCTGGCTAACTCCAAAGCAAAAGCTCTAATCTGCCAGGGTAGTTGTGGAAGAAAATGAGAACACCTAGGAAGAGTTCTTAGCATTATGCTTGGTTTGTAATAGACAACAACAAAAAAATCAGGTATTATTATTTCTTAGGATGAATTTAGGGAAGTGACACAGTAGCCGAGCAAAGCCTGCAGGTGGAAGAGACAAGATGGAAACCAGAAGGTCTGCCCCAAGTGCCTCTGCTCTGAGCAATTATTCCCAACTGAGTCAAGGATCAGCAGTGATGCATAATGACTGGCATATACATTGGACAAATATAATAGACATAGAAAAGGCAGTATATCCCATAGAAAAATGTCCTTTTGTATGAGAGATGAAATCCTACAAAATTATACTAACCAGGGGTGCCTCGGTAGCTCAATCAGTTGTGTCTGACACTCGATTTTGGTTCAGGTCATGATCTCAGGGTCATGAAATTGAGCCCCGTGTTGGGCTTCACCCTGGGCGTGGAGTCTGCTTAAAAGTCTCTTTCTCTCTGCCCCTCTCCCCCTAAAAAATAATAATCAAAATAAAAAATAAAAGAATTACACTAACCAGCAAGGCTGGCCTTGGTCAAAAGTGGGAAGTAAAAATACCTTTGTCTTTGTATACTTTTCCAAGCTTTCTTTCAGTACTTCCCATTACATCTCTACCAAGTGACAAATGTGCGCTTATGGTTCTACCCTACTGGTCACTGACTTTGTCTCTCCAGCCAAAGGATTCACATGTGTTCCCTTTCTGCAGAGTCCTGTCCACCCCGTTCTACAAGAATGAGTATCTAGTGGAGTGTTTGTTGGCCAATTCTGCAATTCTCTCTGTGGAGTAGCGAACATTTTTAGCCAGTTTTATGAGCTCTAAAGAACAATGACTCATATTGACAATTTAGATAATAGTTCTGGAAGACTTTGACTGCCTGCTCCAGGGAGGTCCTGTCCTTCAGAAATACTAGGCCCTCCACCTTGATCACAGTGCCTTCTGGAAGAAAAGTAGCACAGGAAAAGCCTAAAGCCTACCTTAGAAACCATGGCCGGTAGCATCAAAGAGAGCCTTTGTCATTGTTGTCAGAAATCAATATAAGTACTTCTAAATACTGCCTTCAGTGATAATGTGGCTACTTGGGATGCTCAGGGTAAGCATGGGTTCAGTGTTGCTGCAAAGACGCGTTAAGTCCGCCTCTACGTCTTTCCCAGGTACTTCCTCCCCTTCTTAATGCGCTCTACCACAGAGATCACCCTGAGATTCACTGGCGTTTTCAAAGCCCTAGAAGATACTTAACAATATCTACGTAAGCAGAAACTGCCAGCTGTACCCCAGTATTAATTCTCCTCTTCTAATATGGTAGAAGAAAATTAAATAGGGCCTCAATCACCCAGTTAGAACCTAAGTGCCCCAGCCTGCCTTATAGCCATTTCTGGACAATGAGCTGCTTATAACATATGTAAGTTCAAGGTTGTGTTCACAGATAAATATGGCTAACAGGAAGGAGAAAAGGAGAAGTTAGCTCTACCAGCTAAACCTGGGGTTTCCCTATGACTGGCCCAGATGGCCGTTTCAGCACTCTCCTGGACTCTGTTCAAAGTGAACCTCAAATTAGACAAATTTAGATTCTGAGCATTCGAGAATGATACCCCTGGACATGCAGCACAGGCACATGGTAATTGCTTCTGTAGAGATAAGTATGTAAATCAGATGCCATGACCATGAAACAACAGGTGGGTAATATTGAGCTTATTTTGAGATAAAGGATTGGAGACTATCAGAAAAGTGAAGCAAAGTGCATACGATAGAACAGCTCACAAAGGCAGTGTCACTGAAGTCACATGATGACCAAAGCCTTGTTATTTCTTGGTAAATGTGGATGGTTGTAGATAATGATATCAAGAGTTATTTATAAACAACTTTTCTCAACCCCAAACGAGAGATGCCCTCCCAATCCTACTTGAAAGGAACTATCAAGCTAATTAAATTTTGGACTAAAAGAAAAAAAAACATTATTAGCTAAAGTTACATGGCACTTAATGATGCATCAAGTAAATCATAGGAAATCCTCAAGATACAGTTTAAAATTAATGTGTTCTAAGTGTTGTATAGAATTAATTCACTTAATACAGCAACCCTATAAGATCAGTGTCAATATTGCCCCCCATTGTTTAGATGAGGAAACAAAACCAGAGGTTACAGTCATAGTGGCAGAGATGGGACAGTAATCCAGGCGGTCTGGCTCTAGAGTCCCTGATCCTATCCACCCTGCCACTGCCTTTCCAAGAAACACAGCAAAAGATTGATTTAATTTGGCAACCTCATTATGAATGCCTGTGAACATTTTTCCTTCAACAATCTGGAACTCGTAAGTAAAGATGAAACTCACAAAAAATGAAAATTAAGTAGGAAAGCCCCAACAAAGCAAGATAACCAGCATTGACTTCAGCACTACAATAGAAGAAATTTTGCTAAGGGGACAGGGGAAGCAACAATTAAAGAGCTTCTTAGGATTAGGAAAGTCTGTTCAAGGCTCTTATCAGCACATGGGTTAATCTTTCCATGTCTTAATCCAAGAAGTCCTTTAGCTGCAGAATATTTTCCTAGACATTTACACAAAAGGTAATCATATTTTGTGGCAGGCATTTTTGTAGTAACAATACACACGCATTTGGCAGAAGAATGAGTTCTACCTCCAGCATACCAGGTACACATTTCAATAGGAACAAATAGCTAGAGCCATAGCATTAAGCCTGATAAAGACACTGTGTTATCAAACAGGAACTTCAAAAAAAATGATAGGGGCAGAGCACTTTCTGCCCTGTTTCAGCTCTGACCCGGCGATATGGCCAATTCCCAGTAAAGGGACAATCTGAGTGGCATGCGGGGTATGGATCCAGGGACCATACTGAACTATCACAATGAAGGAGAAAGAGGACACAGACAAGAGCCAAATGGAGAACTGGACCTAACTAATATGTTCGTGATGGAGGCAAACCCTAAAGGGCCACTAGTACTAGACCAGACTAGGATTTTTTTTTTTTTTAAATCACAATAAGCAGCAAAGATTTGTTACTGCCTTCATTTCAGATCAGATATAGTGCCAAGTGGTAGCCAGACATTAACTGCAGTACTCTGGCCTGCTTGGAGACGCAATCTTTGTTTGATCCTCAACTGAACAAGTGGTCCAAACCCTCACAGCTGGGAGCTGGTCCCTGGTGATGCATCTCCACTTGCAGCCTAGTTCTTCCCAGTATAATCTGCCCATCTGTGTGCAAAAGGAAGGTACTGACACCTTTATTCCTTTCATTAGGACAGAAATTGAAATCATAGCCAGATACCAAGGGGCAGAGTTCCCTCTAATTTTTTTTTTGAGAAACACAAAAAGCAAGCAAGCATAACTTTATTATAAACAAGGACCTTAAATAAGTTTATAGAGAACATAACATTTTTTCCAATCTTATGATTGAGGCACCTCATTTCTGGGAAGAGACACACAGATCTCACATTGCTTTTAAGTGGAGGGAAAGAAATCCATAAAAGTAAAAGAAAAATTAAATTATAGATTAAAAAAAATAAAAATTTAAGCATTTTGAAACTGTGCCAGTGTAAGGAATTCAGTAATTAAGTAAATCACAGGAAATCCCCAAGATAAATATGTTAAAATTAATGTGGTTTTAAGGAATGGAGCCATCAGCTCTGTATGGCAGAAAAACTCTCACCAACCATTTATCTCAACCTATATCTTAATTTAATGCAAGTAATGCTTCAATCTATCAACTTTACAATAGACCTGGTTGGCACTTTGTCTGAGGCTTTCCATTTCCTTTTCTAAATAATTTGATTCTCTATAGTTGGGGTCAAATACATTGTGCAATGTATTTTATTTGTTCATTTTTCTTAGTTTTAAAAGCTCAACCATTTTAAACGATAATATTAACACTTATTTCCTATTTAACTGAATTTTGTGGGGGCTGCTTGGTGAAAATAATATTAGCAAAAACACCATTAACATTTATCAGCTTTTATTATGTACACTTGTTATACCAGGCACTTCACCCGTATTATTGCATTTATAGTTTTCACAATAGGCCCATATTTTAGGTACAATTATTATCTCTATCTTAAAATGAGGAGACTAAGGATAAGAAAGGATAAGAAACTTGACCAAGGTCACACAGTAAGTGGCAGAGCCAGTAAACAAACCCAGTCCTAACTTCCCTCCCCCAGTCTAGCTTTGTAAACACATTGGGGGAATAGAGGATGTACCCCACTCCCAGTGTGATATAGCACTGAACATTTTTTTTTAAAGATTTTATGTATTCATTTGACAGAGAGAGAGCGAGCGAGAGCATAAGCAGGAGAAGGGGCAAAAGGAGAAGGAGAAGCAGACTCACCGCTGAGCAGGGAGCCCAACAAGGGGCTCCATCCCAGGACCCTGGAAGCATGACCTAAGCCGAAGGCAGACGCTTAACAGACTGAGCCACCCAGGCGCCCCAGCACTGAACATTATTTTCTCCATTTCACAGAGGATAGTTTATATGCTCTTCAAATTGGTATGAATTCTATTTAATATATGAGTCCAATTATAGCTGTGTGATTTTAAGCATCTGATGGAAAATCAAAAACCCAGATAGCCATCTAAGCTTCTTATCAACGTAGTACCAAATTACTTGCACACATAAAAATGCTTAGGTGCCTGGGAATTTTTATTCTGTACCTGGTTGTGTGCCATCCTAGTATCATGAAGACAAATTCCAAACCAAGCAGTTCCAGAATTTAAGATGGCATAATGGAGTATTCCAGTCAGCATATTTTCCGATTTAAAACCAATGCACACAAACCGGTAAGAGTATGTGTGTTTGTGGGGATAACCAGGCAGGAGATTCGAAATCAGACCTGAGAAAATCAGAAACTTCTGCTAGCTATTTACAGTCTTTCCAATATATGGGCCTCTGTGACCATGTAAGGGAGCAAATGAACTCACTAGAAGGAAGAAATTGCTTTCTTGCCCCTATAAAATCTTTGCAGACGTGGCCACACATCATCTGTGCAGACCTCAAGCTGTTTTCAATGCCACCTCACACCCAGGTAGGAAGCGTTCTGTCTTAGCCTAATAGGAACAATGACAGAATGCTCCGATCCTCGATTTCTGAGCATTTTCTCATTTGGTATTCTCCAGGCACATACCCCACTGAGGCAAATAGGGCAGCTCTGTTTGGTGACATTACTCAAGAGTAACCACAGAGTCAGGTACAACCCCAGTTATCCAACATTCATCCATCTGAACACTACAGCACTCTGCTTGTCTCTGTTTCGAAAAGACAATCTATTCAATCGTCAGGACGGCATCCAGAGCGTTTTTGCTAGTAGTAGTGATAAATTTGTACTTTCTTTATAACATCCGCCTAATTCTCTTTCCTTACCATCAGAACACGTTTTTAAGAAAATCAGCCAAGCCATGACTTGAAACCCATGTTCTTGTTTGGTTGATGTTCTAGAACGTGCTCAGTGAGCAAATCTCAATACATGGTTTCATCCACCATCATCCACTTGACATAAAAAAAACACATCCTATTAACATCGCAAGTGAAAGCATTCCCGCCACCACCCCCCTGGGAAATAAAACAAGAGATTATCTATATAGGTGCCTTACCGTTGATACTCCAGATGACCAGATGTGGGATTAGGAAGAACACCCAACACAATTTCCCAATTCCAAGCATGCCAGGGGATGTCTTCATCTCCGGTGCATATCAGGGACAGAAAAACTTCACAAGTAGACTTCTCTTCCTCCCTTGAATTCTTCAGGATTGGACTTGGTTATCTACCTCAGCGACATCTGTGAAATAAATAGAGAAGAGCAAGGAGGTGGCAGAAGACTGTAGGAAGAGCCTGAATCGTTTGTGAAACAAAGTGAACAGAAAGACGATATGGTACTCTATTCTGTGGTTTTTGCTTCTTGTCAAATCGGCTGTTCACTTTCAAACACTGATCTGCAAAGCGGCTCAGTCCTTAACTTCTCCTTCCGCTTTACCACCCTTTTTGCCCCACATTGAGGTTTTTCTCATTCAAGTGACATGAAAAATCAAACCCTAAAGAAATCTATATTGTCACAATCTTTAGGTTGAGATTTTAATCAAATTAAGGTCAGGGAATTCATGGTAAAAAGTACCTATGGTAACTATGCCTTTTCCCCCTTTTCATAGCTTGAGATTATGAAACTTCTTTTATGTAAAAGGTTTTAGATTTTTCTTCCTAAACATCATGTCATGGCAAGATGAGAATGCTTATTGTGATTATACCAGTGATTTATCTGAGGTTATGGAGAATATGAGTGACAGGAAGCACTTCCTCAACAGATGAGGGAAGGGCAGGTGTCTTTAATCTGTAGATAAATATCAATGGAACAAGATCATTGTTAATATTAGCTACATGTGCTCTCTCTAAATAATAAAGTTCCGAACTAACATCTTGAATACCAATTAAAGGAAACTTTCATTTTCAACATTCTTCATGTGGTTATTGTCTGTATGAAATAGAAGAGAAGCAATAAAAGGGAGAAATGGAAAAGTTCAAGATCAGATAGCTCAGGGTCAAGATGGGACTGTTTTCTTCAAGGCCACTTGTAATAATTAGCTGTGCTTCTAATTATACATACATATATACATATATGTGTGTGTGTATATATATATATGTATATTTAAGATTTTACTTATTTATTTGAGAGAGAGAGAGCATGAGTGGGGTGAGGGGCAGATGAAGAAGCAGACTCCCCACTGAGCAGGAAGCCCAGTCTGGGGTTCAATCCCCGTACTCCAGGACCGTGACCCGAGCCAAAGGCAGATGCTTAACCGACTGAGCCACCCAGGCACCCCTGTGCTTCTAATTATAGGAGCTAATTAAATTCACCCATTTGAGATTCCAAATGAGAAATCTAGATTTGTGACACCTGTGGTCATTGACAGAGACTGATTTTGTGTTTTTCTCCTGGAGGCTGGTGATTTTCTCCAAGGCCAAACTTCAATGGTTTTAAGTACATAAGTTTAATAAAATAGTTATCATTGTATTTATTGATTCAAACAGACATTGTGTGATGGTTGGAAGCCCCAAGATGAATGATTTTAAAGCTCAGTGAACTAGTACTATATCTGTCTTTAGTGTTGGAACTGAAATATTCATGTATTTCAACCACCACAGTTTAACACAGAGCAACTGTACCTATCTTAGAACATCCATTATTTATCGAGTAAACATCCTGTGAAATATTTACCCAGCATTTATACAACTTTCTTTCCCGTGCTCAAGGTGGAATGCAAACTTCCTGTGGCAGCTGAGGCAAGGCTCATTGTCCATTTAAAATGGTCCCAGAAGTCAGAAGTCATAAACCATAGATAGCCAAGGATCTCAAGATATTGTCCCAAACCAGAGACAAGTTATATACTTTGTTTATCTCAGCATAAAACCTTTTTGATCTACTATTTTAAGGATTTTTTTTTCATATAAAAAAGCCCATGCTAATAAGATAAAATTTGGGAAAAAAAACCCTTATGTAACATCTAGTGTATTTTTTAAGATATCTATTTTGTTACTTTCATCAGCATGACTGGCTCTATTCCTCCACAGCTGGAGTCCTGAGAAGCCCGCTGTAGACAGAACCCTCCCTCAGAATCTGTCTCCTGTCTTCATTCTCATAAAAATTAAAAAAAAAAATGAAGGAAGCCTGGCTCCAAAGTTTGTTAGCTCAGCTACAAGTCAATTTTGCTTTAAATTTCTACCTCATCTAGCAATTACGTTTCTATTCTGACCCTTGTCCCATTATAATCATGTACTGTTTGATTGAAAAATTGTACTAAAATAAATTAATAAATGTGCAAATCTAAAGAATTTACTACAGTTTCAAAGAATTTACTACATTTAAAAAAGTGCATTGTGTTCTAGGAACAATTTTAAAAACATGAATCTATCTCCAATTTTATTGTGAAAGACAAAAAGCCATGTAGAATTGGGCCTCTTGAAATTCATTTCCAAACATCTTAGGAGCTACATACAGGGCAAATTCTTCAGTTCACTTACAGATTCAGTTGCTTTCATGGATCATGAAGCAGCTGTGCTTTCTCCAATATTTTTACGTCGGGGGGGGGTCAGAGAAACAGCAAACACAAAACAGATGTAGGACCCTAGAGAGAGCTTACCACCGATATTAGACAACATCAGCCCAGAGGGAATCTTGGTTTAAAAACTTTTTGCACCCCCCAAAAAACTGCATAGCTTCTGCCACAAATGTAGTCCAGCATTTAAAACTTTTTCTGTTCCGCTTGGTGTCTTCTCCTCATCAATGTTCGTGGTAGCAATGGTTTCCAAATATGCTTTCACTGTAGTATCAGTCTTGGCACTTTTTATACACTGGTTGGGATTCCCGGATCTCATCTATGTCCACTGAAGGAGATTCTCACAGGAATTTCCCAAAGGGATTCTGATAGCTGATTCGAATGGATATTTGGAAAACAAGCATGAATTGGTGGGAGACACGGATTTTGAGTCACAAAAGACTTGGTACCAAATCTTTGCCGCTTATTAGCTGTAGACTCTTTAATAAATTCATGGATTCTTAGAGTCTGTAGTAGACACAGAGATGTACCACTTGGGTGCCACTTCAAGGACATATTTGCTCTTGGCTGTGGGGAATGCAGCTGGCAGACAGCTTCCAGGTGTAAACTTCTTTAGTGACTGCCAGGTTGAGACTCACCTTGTCCAAGGTCATGATTTTCCATGACAGCCTGCATTCAGTGATGGAGCAAGGAAAATGTAAAAAAGGCTGGCCATTTGGGGCTGATGGGCAATACTTGACCCAGAGCTCCAGGTTGTCAGCCAAGGTTATGTCAGAGTTTGACTTCTTCCTCTGCCCAAAAATCGTGCTTCTGGCCCCTTACTTTCACAGGTGCTGATTGCTACTCTATCTCAATGTCTGCTTCCAGAGAATCAAATCTATTCCACATCTCAATTTCCTTTTCTGTAGAACATATCTATCTGTTATGTTGGTGAACTGAGATAATGTATGCAAAGTGATCAGTAAATTGCATCTATAATTATTCCTGAACCAAAGATGGGCTTTAATTTGGACAAGATGGATACCAGGAAGCCCTATGTTCATAAGCCAAGAAATAATGATGGCGGAACAATTTGAATATGTTTATTTGCTAATGGGAGTCATTGTTGCATGGAGATTGAGACTCTGAATAAAGTGTGGTAACAAAGCTTTGATTAGCAAAGAAATGTAGAGATTAAGGATGGTCTGAATTCCCCCTAAATTCACAAGGATGGATCAGCCATGCAAGGAGCCCTCAGAAGTAAAGGGCAGAAAAAAACTGGAAGTCTGAGGGCAGGAGATGTAAAGAAGGGCCCACACTGGGAAAGCACTCTAAGCATCCCAAAGACTGGAAGGGGTCAAAGCAGTGGTGCTGTCACAATAGGACTAGAGGACTGGACAGGTAACCAAGGCAGGGACCACTCCCTGAAACTGGAACACAGAAAAGGATCAGTCATTGGCCCCACATGCCAAGATAGGGAAAGAGACCAACTTGATTTTGAGCCCTTCCCCTTTGCTCCTTAAAGAGTACCTTTGGTGAGAGGATTGGTCCCACACTGTGAGGTGGATAGGGTTGAGCCAAAACCACAATATAAAATACCCTCAGCTACAAAACTTAGAAGGCTGAAGATACTTTGGGGGAAAAATAAATAAAAATGTATGTACAGAGAATGCCCAAGAATGCCCTTCTCCCCTTACTTCCCTACTAGAAGACTGGGAATGTATTCTGGATCTATTATTTACTAGATGCGTGACCTTAGACAAGTTATTTAGTTTTGAATCTAAAACCTCCTTGAATCCTGTTTGTCTGTAAAGCAGGAATAATAACACCTACCTGAAAGGTTGTTCTGGGTATTCAATAAGTAGCTTACATAGTACTATATATTTGAAGTTAGCATCATGAAACCACATACCACAGTGCTGGCACAAAACTAGGATCTTGACAAATGCATTTTCCTTTCTTTCCTCCCACTCAGGCCCAAAACTATAGTGTTCCTATGTCTTGTTTATTGGTACTTTGCAGCCTGGACAGAGAGAGAAAGTTGACTTCCCTTATATCCTATGCACCTGTGTGTACTATATTTGTGTATGCTTAGAGTACTTATTTGTAGTCTATTTTGGTGCCATTGTGTATATTTATCTCATTGCTTCCTCATGAAAACAGCTTGAGGATGCATCACAGCTTTGCAAATTGTTTTATCTTTTACTTTTGTGGATGTGTATATGATTTGATGTGCCTGCAGCTTCAGATCTCAGCCAAATTAGAGGCTGAAGCCAGTAACTTGTTCTTCCAGGAGGAATTTGGGGGGCTACCTGGAAAAGAAGGGTGGCATACTTTGTAGATTTCCAACTACAAGCAGTGAAATAGACCAGGAGCCCAGGATCTGCATGCCAAAATCCATCACCCCATTTGTGCCATGAGGCCATGTTTTTCAGCCAGTAACTGAAGACAATGGAAATACCAAGGCAGGTCCATTTCTGAGAAACAAGACTCCTCTAATGACAGACTTTGGCTTAAGGACTCCCCTACAGCCTTGCCAAAACTTCCTTAGAGTACACAGTAGTCTAGGATGCTTCCACCCAACCTACTTCCCTCTCCCCATAACTCGGGATCAAGCTTACTTTGTGGTCTTTCTCCCACCCACCCCCCATTTTTCTCTCATACCTCCCCATTTTTTCTCACAGGCTTCTCTTCTAATCTAATCCTTATACTTTCCATCCTGTTTTGGAGCCTGCATTTGGAGAAGCCAGTCTGACACATTAGTTTTGCATAGTTATGACAATATGGAATACGCTTCTTATTTTGCTTCCCTTTACCCCTTGTTCAGGTGGTCGTATTCTTCATAGTGGGGATCCATTCTGAAAGCTAGTTAGTAAAAATAGCAGGATTAAGTTAGTCAATTTGGGAGGAACTGTAAAGATCAGCCAAATCGATGGAGAAAATAGTAAAAACACAGGCATAGAAAAGAGACAGAAATGTGGGAAATTCACATTCTTTTAACTGTAACAGTGAAAGTAGCTAGGAGTATTGTGGGAATCAGACTCAAAAAAAGTGAAAAGCTTTCTCAGCACTGCACTGCACATACTCACATTTGTCTTAGTGGCAGAGTCCTCTCCTTGCTTATATGGCTTTTTGAGGGAAAAAATGCAGATGAAGTAAACAGTAATTTGAAGCAAAACACAATGAAGTTAGCTTTATTTTGGAGTTAAGTCCAAAGAAATAAATTCGGGAGAAGTTTGTCTTGAAATGAAATATATGTAGACTTCATAACCACTATGGTCCCAGTCAGATCAAATGCTGGTTACAGAGCTGGAACAGCTTTCTGGAGGCCCCAACTGTGCCAGTCATTTTAGGTGCTCAATAATTAGGAGATCCAACATGAGAGGTCCCAAGGAAGGGTCGCAGGAAGTCAGGGAAGAAGCAGGAGGTACCTGAGGGCTCAGGGCAGTAAACTAGGTGCCATTCACCAACTGGTGCGAAAGTGCAGTATTCATATTTTAGCATCTGGCAATGGTAACTGACTACCTTTTGGTTGTTTATCCCTTTAATATTGATTAGAGTCGGTGTTAATAAACCCAAATAACAATATGGTTGACCCTTGAACAACATAGGGGTTGGGGGTTTCAACCTCCCACACAGCCGAAAAGTTGAATATAATTTTGACGCTCCCAAAACTTAACTATTACAGTGAGAGCCAGGAGAGACCACTTCTTACTGCAATGTTAATTTGCTGGAGAGAGGAACTGCTCACACGGAGATGACTAGCCTCACAGGGCATTTTAAGTGGATACTCCCAACACTCAGGCTCACTGCAAGAGCAACAGAAGGTGGCTATGAAATTATTACAGCATTACAGTATGTACTACAGTATATTTTATTCAGTTACAGTTTAATACTATGTCTTTATGTTTACATTTCTCTCAACTGTGCATGCTGCCAGGCCCAGCCTGTTAAGTGTTTGTGAGTTTTGATAAATTTTAACTTTATATAATAGATTGTGTATATCTTATAGTAGTAAATAAAAAACTAGACTAGCAGTTATGCATTCATGACATACCTTTTTCCTAATTTTTTCGATAGTTCTAGGCTATGGGGTTCATCTGTGAGTTTTTTCAAATTGTCGCAAATCTCCCAAAACATTTTCCAATATATTTATTGAAAAAAAACCCCACATGTTTCAAATCCATGTTGTGCAAAATGCAACTGTAACTCTAAGTTGTCCAACATAATGGTTTGAAAGGAAACTCAGAAAGCCCAGGGGGGCACTTTCTCCCGATTTTTATGCAGATTTTTAGCTGTCTGCTCAGTTGCCTGGCAAGATTGCTCTTCCTGCCCTTATCATAGGCATTTCTCCAAATGATTCAGGAAAAAAAAAAAACCCACAAAAAACCATTTAGTAGCATATATTTAAATAGTTGAATAATATGCCATCTTATAGGACTATTTAGCCATTTTCCTATTATAGCATATTTAGGTTTTTCCAATTTTTCAAATAAAGATGAACACTTTTGCTCTGCTGCATTTTGGATGATTTCCCCAAAGTGGAATTACTGGGTTGAAGATACAAACATTTTTAGTATTCTTTATATCTAGTGCTACATAACTTCAAAGACCAACATACCCTCCAGAGATAAGTTATGAGATTACCCAGATATAGGTTAACTGCACCCTTACCATTAGAAATGTCTTGTTACGATCATCATATTTTAAAAAGTACGTTTAATTTATTCTGGGTATTCATATTTGATGAAGATGAACAGATTTTGGGGTGTTTTATCATTTGTGAGTTGTCACTCATGTGCAATTAACTGCTTATGATATTGGAATCAATGGCTTTTTTACTATTTTTTTAATTTGATAATGCATATATTGACTATATTAAACTCTTGCCACCCTGCCTGTTAAATTTTAGGCAAATGGTCTGTTTTTGTCTTTTCACATTTTAATGTAGCTTTTGATTTACAGAAGTTGCCTTTTTAAAAGTAACCATGTCTAATAATTTCTGTTGTTTTTAAATTAGAAAAAACCTTTCCTGGATGATTTCTAAATCAAGATGTCTAGGTGAGTGTGGTAGGCTGAAAAACATTTGGAGAAATAAGTCTTTCAGTTCTGAAGGGAATCAGGAAGTGCATCATTGCCTCCACCAACTGGCCCTTTTTCCATCTGAGTAGAAAGTACAGAGACTTCCCATATACTCCCTTGCCCCCCCCCACAAGTACAGCCTCCCCCCATCACCAACATCCTGTAGCAGAGCAGCACATTTGTTACAACAGATGAACCAACCCTGATACATCATTATCACCAAAACCCACAGTTAACATTAGGATTCACTCAGTATCGTACTTTCTATGGGTTTTGCCACATGTATAATTACATTACAGTATCATGGAGACTAATTTCATTGCCCTAAAAATCACTGTGCTCTGCCTACTTGTCCCTGCCTCTCTCTGCTCCACCCTCTTACAATCACCATGGCTATAGTTTTGCTTTTTCCATAATGTCATGTAGTTGAAATCATACAGTGTGTAGCATTTTCAGATTGGCTTCTTTCACTTAATATAATATGCATTTAAGCTTCTTCTGTGTTTTTCCATGAAAATGGAAATGATAGCTCATTTCTTTTTTAATGTCAAATAATATTCCATTGTCTGGATGTACCCATTTGTTTATCCATTCACCTACTGAAGGGCATCTTGGCTACTTCCAAGTTTTCACAATTGTGAATTAAGCCACTATAAACATCTTTGTGTAGATTTTTGTGTGAACGTAAGTGTTCAGTTCCTTTGGGTAAATGCCACAGGTGAATTATTATTATTTTTTTTAAACTCTGCAAGATTCCAAATTACTGAAGGTTTACTCTACCTGGATTGCAGGCCACAAGCCCATGACTTCTCTTAGCCAAGTGCTATTTCCTTCCACCCCCACCTTGAGTTGATCTATTATCTTGCAGGATTTTGCTGAAAGCAGTAGGAATCAGCACACTTACACTAATATTTTTATTTTTTCCTAAAATTTTGGTTAATGTTACAGGCATAGCTAGCGTGGTTCTGCCATCTAAGGATTGCTTAACATATAACCTGGTTCACAGGCTTTCCAGTCTACAAAATCTAAATCCTTAGAATCTTTCTCCCTACTTCCTTTGTATAGCCAAGGTCATAGTTTAGGCTGTGACACTCTCTGTGCACTGTCCTGATAGACATGACTGTATTTCAGATAACAGAATTGTCTATGGATAGTTTAATCAAAAAAGGATTCATTCCAAATTTCTTGAAGCACTAGAAAACCAACTTAGGTGCTACGTAGTGAAAAGAAACATCAAAAAGACATACCTAGTTATCCAATAGCATTGTTATGACAAAATCACACTGCTGCCACTGCAGTCAGTATCTGAAGCCAGAGGCTAGACCTTCCCCACTACAATTCTAGAAACAAAACAAAACAAATACCTCCATGATGGTGCTTGTCAGAAAAGTCACATGGCCGCTGCCTCATGATGTTCGTTTCCATGTCCCAAGTGTCACACATAGAATCTCAACTATAAGAGGGTCTGCAGAATGTGGTCCTCAGCTTGCCTCTCTTCAGAGAACTAGAAGGGAGGATACAAAGGAGTTGGATTTATATAGAGGAATGGTTCTCACCAAGGAATAATTTTGTCTCTTAGGAATATCTGACAATGTCTGGATACATTTTTGGTTGTCACAACTGGGGTGGGGGTAATAGTAGTATCTAGTGGATGGAGGCCAGAGACGCTGCTTAACATCCTACAATGCACAGGACAGCACTAACAACAAAGAATTATCCAGCCCAAAATGTCAATGGTGCCAAGGTTCAGAAATTCTGGTGCAGAATGAACCAATCTGCAGTATCTGCCTCAAACTTCCTCCTTAGATTCATATTCCCTAAGGGCAGTGGAGGACTTAGAAATCATTTCTGGAGACTGAGAGTGCAGAGTCTTACCCTAAGTACTGAAGAACCATACAATGATCATGTCAAAAAAAAAAAAAAAAGGCTCTGTAACAAAGATAGGGACTATGTTTTGTGACCACCTGAGTTTCAGGCTTCCAACCCATTTCCCAAGGCTCCTGCATTACTGCATTTTTGAACTGATGAAAAGTTATGGTAAATATAAAAGTCTCTTCTCCTTTGATTCAAACTTGAAGAATTTGAAAAAGTACCTATATCAGTCTCTCACCAAAGCCATCTCAAGTTCCATTTTAGATTAGGTTCCCCCTAAAGCAAATCCCAATTTGAGGACTTAAGCACAGTTTATTTGGAGGTATTCCCAACATAGTAGGGGAGTGAAGAAGACAGGAAAGAGAAGGAGGCTAATGAGTGGTTTGTTTTCTAGCAGGTTACTGCTGGGAATAAGGTACTTAAACCTCGCCTCTGGGAACCCTGAGAGCCAATACTGAAAAATGCCTCGAAGTCATCCCACTTAAGGACTGAAGAAGCTGGGGCATTTAACCATTTTATTAGTTTCCTATTGCTCCTATAACAAATCTGGTGGCTTAAAATAACACAAAATTTATTATTTTACAGTTCTGAAGGTTAGAAGTCCAAAATGGGTCATACTAGACCAAAATCAGGGTGACAGCAGGGTTGCATCTGGGGGCTCTAGAGGAGAACCACTTCAGCTCCTAGACACCACTTGCATCCCTTGGCTGGTGTCCCCTTCCTCCATCTTTAAAGTCAGCAGCATAGCACCTTCAGATTGCTCTCTGACTGTGACCTCCTTCTTTCAGTTTTAAGGACTCATGTCATCAGACTGCACCCACATGGATAATCTGAAATAATCTTCCTTCTAAAGATCATGAACTTGGTCACACCTATAGAATAACTTTTGCCAGGTAAGGTAACATATTTGTAAATTTAAGGGATTAGGATGTGGACATCTTTGAGTGGGTCATTTTTCTGTTATACACATCTGCTCTCACCAGGCATGACTAGCCTGCTACTCAGGTGAACCAAGTGTACACTGATGGCCAGGGAAAGCCTGTGAGCAAAGAAGTATAGGTACCAGCAATCAGAGGTTGGGCAGTATTCACCAAAGCAGTGAGGGTGAGGGATGTAGGTGGGGCTCGGACACCATCTGCTCCAATTCTTCTTGGTTATAAGTCAATAATCAGAAAGCCCAAACTTTTTATTTTTGTTTTGATTTATTTAAGAGGGAAAGAAAGAAAGGCAGAAATGGAAGAAAAGAGGATAGAAACCATAGGATATCTATGTAAAGATAATGTTTACATGTAAGAAAATATTCACATAAAGGTGGAAGAAAGACACAGAATTCAAAAAGCAAGCCACCACTTTTTAAACACCATTAAAAAAAAAAGGAGATAACCCTGAAAAATCAAAGGAAACTCCTCCTTTGAAACAGATTTATTAAGAGAAACAATAAATTTTGGAAACTTTTATGTTCTTCACATGATTCAGCAGTTCATAGTTCATTTTGGGAAATTGAGGGTGGCAGCAGAATGTTTTTGAATCCTTCCAAATCCCCACACCAAAACAAATAGAGCAACTATATAAAACCAAAAACTCATAAGTAACATTCACCAAAACACACACACACACACATACACACACACACACACCCCAAATAACAAACAAGACTCGAGATAATAAACTCCCCACAGACTACAGAGGAAGACAAACTACCAACAGGTATAAAGCTACATATCAATTCTGTGCTGGAGGACTAAGAGGGATGCAATAGGCATCTCTCAGATATGAGAATAAGAGAACCCCCACATAACTAACAGAACTAAATCACTGGAGCATACAGCAGACCAAATGGAAAAGCAGCTGAAACTGGGATAGCTGTGTCCACTCCATCAGCAGGTAACCACAGGCACTCAGTTGTTAGAGGGCTAGAGAAGTCGAGTCCCCATGAA
The DNA here is from genome assembly GCF_002007445.2 of Ailuropoda melanoleuca. Taxonomy (NCBI): domain Eukaryota; kingdom Metazoa; phylum Chordata; class Mammalia; order Carnivora; family Ursidae; genus Ailuropoda; species Ailuropoda melanoleuca. Next base: position 55,718,843 of record NC_048218.1, read on the forward strand.
TTTTCAAAACAGGGCCCCATGCTCCCTCCCACAACAGGGCCCTATGCTGAGTAGTAGCTACTAGGAGTGACATTAGAGCAGAATAGGATAGAGATGATGAAGATAAGAGAAAAAAATTTCTTATAAAGGTGGGGAAGGGAAATAGAGTTCAAAAAGCAAGTCATAATTTTTTTGGCTTTTATAAAAAAGAGAAAGAAAATAGAGCACTCTCAAGTTAGAAAAGCTATACTGAATCATTCTTCCTTTTAAAAATTTGGAACTAATTAAGAAACAGAAAAGTACTGAGGTCACATCCCATACAAAATTACAAGAAAAGAGAATAAAAAACAGAATAACTTCCCCATAGACAATGAGAGCATTGCATAACAGAAAGACATGTTTGGAGAAGAGATTCAAAAAGAGGTAAAAGAAATTATATACCATAAGACATGACAGAACAACATGACTTAGATCAGAAAAACTCAAATGAAGTGACAATTCAAAAAATAATTAGAAATAAAATAACAAAACATATTTCAAAAACAAAAACCTAACAAGAAAGAACACAAATGGGAATTAGCACAACAGAATGCCTTAATGAAATAGAAGGTGAATCTGAGACAAGTTTTTAAATTCAAAAGAAATCAATAGAAAAAGGATTTGTGAAAAAGTAATACAATTGTAAGTAGGCAAAGAAGATCCAATATGTAACAGAGAAGAACTACATATACAACGATAAAACAAGTAACAAAATGATACCAAATACACATCTATCAATAATTACTTTGAATGTAAATGGACTAATTGTTCCAATCAAAAGACACAGGGTGACAGAATGTATAAAAAAAATAAAACCCATCCATATGCTGCCTACAAGAGACTCATTTCAGATCTAAAGACTTACAGGTTGAAAGTGAAGGAATAGCGGCACCTGGGTGGCTAAGTCATTAAGCATCTACCTTCAGCTCAGGTCATGATCCCAGGATTCAAGGATCGAGTCCCACAGCGGGAAGCCTGCTTCTCCCTCTCCCACTCCCCCTGCTTGTGTTCCCACTCTTGCTGTGTCTCTCTCTGTCAAATAAATAAAATCTTTAAAAAAAAAAAAGTGAAGGGGTAAAGAAACATTTCTCATGCAAACGAATGTGAAAAGAAAGCCAGAGGTAGCAATACTTATATCAGACAAAATAGACTTTATTTATTTATTTATTCATTCATTCATTCCCTTATTTATTTTAAATTGTGCTCCAATTTGGGGCTTGAACTCACAACCCTGAGATCAAGACCTGAGCCAAGATCAAGAGGTGGATGCTTGAGGAGTTAAGATGGCGGAGGGGTAGGGGACCCCTTATTCAGCTGGTCCCCTGAGTCAAGCTGGATAGGTACGAGACCAGCCTGAACATCCATGGAATCAGCCTGAGACGCAGGAAGATACATATGGATCTCTACAAATGAACATCTCCAGCGCTGAGTATTGAGGTACGAAGCAGGGAGCCGTGAAATTGCACAAAGATATCGAATATAAACGGAAGGGGGGGGAGCTGCCACGTTCGGGCGCCAGGAAGCAGTAGCCACCTGCACGGGGGGAGTGGGCGGACTCGCGGACGGCACCAGCGAGACAGCAGACTGAGAACGTGAGCCGGGAGCGCGCACCACCAGACTTCTCACAGAACTCCGGTGTGTTCACTGGACCCAGACTGAGACCGGGAGCTCCAGGAGCGCGCACGGGGTGGCTGGCAGCTGGTGGCATTAGAAACACAAAGGACAGAGACACGCCGGCCCTGGAAGTGAGGGCTGAGACACCGGGTATGGGGTGCACATCCCGGGATGCTGCAGGGTTGAGCAGCACCAACAGAAACAGAGTTAAAGTGGCCAGAACATCAGTGGAGAATGGACCGCAATCCCTCTGTTCTGAGACAGAGGCTGAGATTTGGCCACTGCTGCTCTCTCAGAAGAGGCACAGCAAACCGCCAGGGAAAGCCGCCAGAGAACAAAAGCCTGGAAATACCGGTTCACAGTGTGCCCATCCCCATCCCCCCTCGCAGGGGACACGGAGACTCTACCCAAACAGGGTTGCCTGAGTACTGGCGCAGCAGGCCCCTCCCCCAGAAGGCAGGCTGAAAAATCAAGAAGCCCACATCCCTGGGCGCCTGGGTGCCACAGTCATTAAGCGCCTGTCTTCGGCTCAGGGCGTGATCCCGGCATTCCAGAAAGGAGTCCCTCATCAGGCTCCTCTGCTGGGAGCCTGCTTCTTCCTCTCCCACTCACCTGCTTGTGTTCCCTCTCTCGCTGGTTGTCTCTCTGCCACATAAATAAATAAAATCCCAGTCAATAATTTGGGCTCTGGACAACCCCGCAATCTCTCCTCATCAGAATGATGAGAAGGAGAAGTCCGCCCCAGCAAAGAAAAGACAATGAGTCTGTGGCCTCTGCCACAGAACTAATGGATACAGATGTAACCAAATTATCAGAAATGGAATTCAGAGTAACAATGGTCAAGATGATGAGTAGACTTGAAAAAAGTATTAATGAAAATGTTACTGAGAATATAGAATCCCTAAGGGCGAGTAGACTTGAAAAAAGTATTAATGAAAATGTTACTGAGAATATAGAATCCCTAAGGGCAGAAATGAGAGTGAATCTGGCAGAAATTAAAAATTCTATGAGCAAAATGCAGTCAAAACTAGAGGCTCTGATGGCCAGGGTCACTGAGGCAGAGGAATGTTTTAGCGAATTGGAGGATGGGTTAGAAGAAAAAATGAAAACAGAAGCTGGACTTAAAAAAATCCACACCCACGAATGTAGGTTACGGGAGATTACTGACTCAATGAAACGATCCAATGTCAGAATCAAACAAATTATAGCTGAAAACTTCCCTAATCTAGCAAGGGAAACAAACATTCATATCCAAGAGGCAGAGAGGACCCCTCCCAAGCTCAACCATGACAAACCTATGCCACGTCACGTCATAGTGCAAGTCGCAAATATTAGATCCAAGGACACAGTATTGAAAGCGGCCAGGGCAAAGAAATTTCATATTAGATCCAAGGACACAGTATTGAAAGCGGCCAGGGCAAAGAAATTTCTCACGTACCAAAGCAAAGGTATCAGAATTACATCAGACCTGTCTACACAGACCTGGAATGAGAGAAAGGCTTGGGGGGGGCATGTTTAAAGCTCTTTCAGAGAAAAACATGCAGCCAAGGATCCTTTATCCAGCAAGGCTGTCGTTCAGAATTGGTGGAGAAATAAAAACCTTCCAGAATCGCCAGTCATTAACCAATTTCTTAACCACAAAACCAGCCCTACAGGAGATATTAAGGGGAGTTCTATAAAGGTAAAAAGGCCCCAAGAGTGATACAGAACAGAAAGTCACAA
>NC_048218.1:55724339-55724554 GCF_002007445.2 Ailuropoda melanoleuca
CATGACACATCTCCAAAGGCAAGAGAAACAAAAGATAAAGTGAACTTATGGGACTTCATCAAGATAAAAAGCTTCTGCACAGCCAAGGAAACAGTCAAAAAAGCTAAACTATATTCTCCCACGGAATGGGAGAATATATTTGCAAATGATGCTACAGATAAAAGACTGGTATCCAAGATCTACAAAGAACTTCTCAAACTCAATACACGAGAAAC